>NC_041059.1:1216091-1331091 GCF_900634775.1 Gouania willdenowi
TGGAAGATGAACATGGAAGAACAATAAGGACACACCCCCTCACTGTATTATCCATATCTATAAAAGTATTGATCAGATCAAACTAAACATATACAGTGAATATTAAATAATTGAGCAACATCACTGATGTTTAAATAAACCTTTCAGTAAATAACACACAAACCATTGACAGTGACATACTTTTTATTCATAGACACAGAAACAACCAAAAAAAGCCACATATTTAAAATAGAAAACATTTGTAGTGATGACTGGATGTAACACAACGAGTGACTCAGCAGAAACGATGGACTAAGAGACTTTAAGGCAACATTTGCAACGTTTCCAACAGCGTTAAATCAACACTTCATCACACAACACTGTAAAAAAAACAAAAAAATATATACAAATCACCGATTTATGCATAAAAGTTACACACGTGTGTATACAGACCTTTTAAAAAAAAAAAACAAACCTTCACAGGAAGTAGAAAAAAGAAAACAGGAAGTAGAAGTGGCGACGCATTCAGGCACCGTTGGTCCAAGCACGAGCATCATCAGCCTCTGTTCATATTTATATATGATTAAATACATACATTTATTCATCTATGAGGAGGTCATATAATGTCAGCCATTACATTATGACCACAGAATAATTCTTTTTTTAAATTAATTCATTATGGTTTCATTAATTCAGACAATTTTTTTCAGGGAATTTTACTTTACAATCTGCTGATTGCTTTGATGTGTCCAGCAGACACCTCTGAGGAAGACTGACAGTTGACAGTCGAAACATGTCAAGAGATCAAAGTAAATTTCCTGAAAAAGGTTATATCTGAATAAAAGAAACCATAACATATTAATTATGACATGTTTCTCATCGTGTTATTTTAGTGTATTTATCATAATTATGTTTAGTGTATTTATCATAATTATGTTTAGTGTATTTATCAGAATTATGTTTAGTGTATTTATCAGAATTATGTTTTGTGTATTTATCATAATTATGTTTTACTGTATTTATGATTCTGCTCAGAGACAAGAAACGCCTCAATATTCTGATGGTTTTTCTGATGGGATTAATCTGATATTTAAGAATTAAAAACAAAACAAAAATATATTTTAGTGTCATTTTGTTGCACAAGAAACGTCCGTTAGTCAAAGGAACGTAATCTTTGAACTTTTTATAAAACAAGCAGCAAAAGTCAAAAATAAAGGATGAGCACAATTAGTGTAAATAAATAAAACTAATGTCAAACCTTACAATCAGTACGTTTAAATAAAGTCTGGCACTTTTTTTTTAAATCTTTGGAGACGTTTGAATGTTTAAATTCACCTCATTGTCTCCTTGTAATGTCACGTTTGTATATTTCTATCAAACGGCGTCAAGTTTGGAAACATTAGCGCTGGATAATTATTACACAATTATCAGTGTTTCTTTTTTACTGTAGGAATTTTGAGCTTGAGAAATGATGAATGTGGTTAAATTGGAAAAAAAATATCATGAAATCTGGTGAAAAGAGGTTAAAAGTTACAATAATGGGTCAACATATGTGACATTAGGTGGAAAAGTGGTAGAAAGGGTTTATAAGTGATGAACATGTCTGGAAAGTGGAAAAATGTGTAGAAAAGTCATTAAAATGTGATGTAGAAGTGTCAGAAATGAGAGAAATGTAGCAAAAATACATTAAAAGGAGCAAAAATATGGAAAAAAGTGATGAAAATAAGTTAAAATATGGCAGAAAAAGGGTAAAAATAAGTAAAAATGGGCTGAAATTGTTTAGAAAAATATCCTTAATTTCTTGAAGTGACCCCCTCCCAGTGTCTTATGACCCCAAGGTTGAGAACCCTTGCTCTAAATTATTACATAATGTGCGTAACGTGCTCATGATAAACGTTTTTAGTCGGACCGCCCAGCGCTAAGGTTAGCCGCTAAACCCCACAGGAAGTTATGAACCCAAACAGGAAGTGCAAAGGCGTGCAGAAGAAGAAGAGATGTTTGCAAAGTGCGTGAAAGGAGAGAAGTCGTCGTGGAGGAATGTGGAGTCCAGACCATGGCCACGCCCCCATCCCGTGGCTCAGTGGCAGCGTCGTAGCGCCTCCTGCATCTTCTCCTGCACCAGCTCCATCTTCTCGGCCCACTCCTCGCTCAGCCCCTCCTCGTCATCCCCGATGACGGCGGCGTAGCCCATGAGCGCGATGAGGCCGATGCAGAACAGGTAGGTGAGGCGTGTGCACAGGCGCTCCATGGTGCGCCGGTCGCCCTGCGAGTGCTTCAGGTACACCTCCAGGATGGGCCGGCTGAACAGCTTGGGTTTGCCCACCACGCCGTCGTACAGCGTGTGCAGGTTCTGGTCGCCCAGGTCGTTGGCGTACGCCTCCTCGAAGTCGTCCTTCTTCCTGTCGCACAGCTCCGGCCGCGCCTCCACCATCTCCATGAACTTCCTGAACTGGTTCTTCAGGTTCTCCTCCACGCGGCAGTACTGGCCGTCCAGCGTCTCCTTCTTGATCTGCACCAGCGTGCCGCGGTTCTGGTACGACAGCTGGTCCAAGGCGCGATTCACCGAGCCGAACTCGCGCTTGAGCGTGCGGATGTCCTCGTCGTCCACGTGGTGCAGGACCACGCGGATCAGGGAGCCGGCCACGCCGAAGATGGGATTGACCACGGCGGCGGCCGAGGAGATGGTGGCCACGCACTGCAGCACTTTGACCAGGCCCTGCTTCAGTTTGGACCGGTCTTCACTCAGCTCGTCTTCCATCGTCACCGCAGACATTTGGGCTGAAGGACAGGAAACACCAAGTGGTTCAACACGAGCAGTAGTTTCACTAAAACAAAGTAAACTTAGTATTTAACACGTTTATTAGAACACATTAGGTCTTATTATTAAATATTCACACTGTAAATGTTTAGTTTGATCTGATTAATACTTTTATAGATATGAATAATATAGTGAGGGTTCATCTTCCAATATGTCTGTAACTCCATCACATAGAAAGGTAAATATGGTAATAAGCTCCACCTACAGAAATAGATCTGCTATACATCCTATTTATCTGGTGGACATGTCAGCTCCTCTAAATAGTCACTAAGTCAGTGTGTGTTTGGGTCTGGAACATGTTCAGTAAACTACTTAGCATATGTCTCAGCTTCCTGTAATGTGATCAGCTTAGAGCTATGAACATAGACTGTTCACATCACTAATGATTAGTCACAGATATACATTGGTTCTAGACTCACACACTGGAAATATGAACATATACTTTTACTATTTTCATTGGTTCATAACTACATGTGTGAACGTAACAAATAATCTGACATGTTTTAATTTATATTATAAATGTTACTGTTTATTGGGATATAAAACTATTTTTTAATGTGACTTCTTCATTTTTATTTTTAACCCAAACTTTGAGTTATTTCACCACTGGTGAATATTTTTAATCCTTTACATGAGACACAACAAATACACCGTAACGATAAAAAATATATTAAAAAAACATATTGAACACAAAATGACCAAAACTATTTACAAAATGACCCAGAAAAACACACAAAATAACATGTTTCCCCAGTTTTGTGTTTTAAAAATGTTTATAATAATTACAATTCTAAAGTCAATTATCTGAGCTCAATTACAATTGAATTATGATTATGACAGCAACAGATTTTTTAATTACACCATATTATAATTACCCAGTGTTTACTGGTGCACCTCCCACTGTCTGTACTGGTTTGTGACATCAGGTGACAAAGGGTTTTCTGAGACATTTTATTGTGAAAATCCACACACACCCCCCTCATTAAACTGTCCATATCTCAAAAAGTATTCATCAGATCAAACTAAACATTTACAGTGTGAATATTGAATAATCACTGAACAACTAGTAAAAAAAATAATCACATTATTTTAAGACAGAAGTGTGTGAGAAAAAGTAATAAATGGTTAAGTTTTAAAGACTAAAATGTGCTTCAATGACACAAAGGATCACCTTTTAGTTCCAGGTGAAGTTCTGATGGTTTCTAATCCTAATCCCAGTGATGATCCCTGAGGAGGAAAAAACATGGATTAAAAACATCCTCCATCAAACAGGAAGTGAAACTGGTTAAATCCTCTCCACCACCACATGGGGGCACTATTTCCTCCTACAGCTGATTTCAGCACCACTGCTGTGGACCGACTGCTCCTTATTAACCCTTTAGTTTCACTCCATCACTCAGGGACAAAATACATGTTTACTTCCTCTTCAAACATCTGATCTGATCCATAATCAACACAGCGTTTAGAAACGATACCTTTTATGGCAGAAATGAACATCAGGGGCCACAAAAATGTGATTTTTCTGATCCGATCAAGAGCCAAATCATCAACATAAATGTCATTATTTAGAATGACGACCAATCTGAGCATTAATACAGAACAAAACAAAGGGTTTCAGTCTCTTTTTGTGTATTTTAGTCATTTTTGAATGTTTTTTGTCATTTAATGTACAGTTTTGTGTGTTTTTGGAGTCATTTTGCATAGTTTTGTTGTTTGGTGTGTTTCAGAGACATGTTTGAAGTCTTTTTGGATATTTTTTATTAATTCATTTGTCGTCATCTTTGTGTAGTTTTGTTGTTTGGTGTGTTTCAGAGACATGTTTGAAGTCTTTTTGTATATTTTTTATTAATTCATTTGTTGTCATCTTTGTGTAGTTTTTGTTTGTTTATCAGTAACTTTGTTTTTATATTTTTAGAGTCATTTTCTGTGTTTTATTGTATTTGTGTTTTTGAAGTAATCTTGCTCATTAACTTTGGGGGTCGCACAAAATTAGACCGAGAGCCACATGTGGCCCCCGGGCCGGCAGTTGCCTAAATCTGTTTTGCGATATTTTATTTGATCACTTTGTGCAGAAATCCTTTGACAATCTGCAGGAGTTTAAAACAAGCAACAAACTGTTTCTTTTTTCTTGTGTATTTCCCACAGAATCCAGTTTTCTAAAGAGGAAACCAGTTTCTCCTCCAGGTACGCAGACGCACCAGCCGACTAAAGGTGACTTATTTAAATGGATTTTTATGACATTTAAACAAACTAAAAGTAAAGTAAACTAATTATTTTATGGTCTTTTCTATCAGGCCTGATTATAGTGTAAAAATACAGCTTGTGAGTGTTTCACATGAAAACGTGTCTTTGATATTGAAATATAATCCATGTTAACACTTTTTTATTAATGCAACATCAACTTATAGTTTTCATATGGGAGGATATGATAAGATATGATACTGAATTTAAAAACTCTTATTTTGGAGGTCATTCGCTGCTCAGTGTCGGCTGAATTATTAAAGATGAAAGCAAAGCCTCAGCCTGATGTGACTCAGCATTAGCATTAGCATGAGCTGAAAAATCAGTTTCCAAAACACAGAAAATAACCCAATCACACAAACTCTTTGATTTTTACTGTATTGATGCTCAGATTATTCTATATATATATATATATATATATATATATATATATATATATACATATACATATTAAAGCACTCATCCTTTGTTGTTTTCTATCATAAAACAGACAAATGCAGTAAAATAAGTTATTTACACTGATGTGACCGACTGTCTTAAAGGTTGCAGAATTATAGCTTTAATTTAGGATGAGCTGAAAAATCAGTTTCCATGAAATAAAAATAAAAAATAAAAACATTTAAAATTCTATTTTGAATTCCAGACATTTGTTACCAGATGTTTAAATGTAAATATGATTATTAATTGAAAGGAATCATGATTAATTTCCTGTTGTTGTGATGCACAGAGGCATAAACGTGTGTGTGTGTGTGTGTTATGAGGAAGTGTGTGAGGTCCAGGAGCCATCTTGAATGTTTTCTATCATCTCAACAATATTCTAAATATTCTAATAAACTTCATAAAGCTCTAATTTCTCACACGTTAGATTAAATCCTCCCTGAATGAGTTAAACGTTGTGTTTTAATCATTTTAAATCTATTTTTTTGTCTTTTTTCCACAGACGGAGTCTCCACACTGACCTTTATTATCAGAGGAAATGAAGTAAAAAACAAAGAAAGGAATAAAAAGACAACAATGAGGCTTTTCCTGTGCGTGTGAGCGCGTGTTGGAGGCTTTTTAAACAACCTTCTCCCTCAGCTCTGGCTCCCTCTAGCCGTCCATGTTTGGTCCTCATTACGCACCAGCCCTGCGCCTCTGTGCGCTATGACGCACCACAGGCCCCACAAAACACCTGAAAACCTCTTTATTTCCCTCTAAATATCAACTAAAACGTCTATTTTAACTTTTAAAGTGACTTTAAGCAACATTGAGTGGAAACAGGAGCAGGATGTCTTACCTTCACACACTGGGCCCAAACTGTAAGTCCCTCTCCACAGTTCCAACCACGTCAGACACCTTCTTCTTCCCAGCAATCCCTGCAAAAAGGACACTTCCATGTATGCTGAACATGTAGGGGTGATCACAGACAATAAACGCATTTTTATTGATCCTAAAAACACGATTAAAGACAAAAATCCACACACTGGGTTTGTATTATTCATATTTTTTAATATTAGACTCAGAATGGCGCATAAATTGTTTTGAATGGTAGAAATTAATCACTGAATATGTATCTTCTCACCCCTATATTTTGTACACTTGTTCCGGTCCATTCAGCAAGGCATGGGTTTAAAACCACAGAGTTAAACAGGCAGAAGCAGCTGAATTCTCAATGTGTTTACGCAGCTCCAAAATCCTCAGGCATCCGTTTAAATGCCTCAAACAGCCACTGACACGAGGAATTACAACGAAAACACACGTTTTTCTACTAAATCCAACTATTGATTAAAAAAAAAAAAGTTTTCCGGGATAAAATTAAAAAAAAAAAAGTCAATAAAATGTAGGACATCCAAATTATCTCCAAAAAGGTTTCCAAAAGGACACAGAGCTGCTCTTCAATGGCTCCAGACAATTACATTATAATAAAATCAAATACATGTTTTTAAAAACTTAATTCAGTTACTTTTTCACCCAATAAACTAAAAAAAAAAAATTATATAGAAGTGCGAGGGTATAGTTCAATAAAATACCAACAGGGGTTAAAAAAAAGATCAGGAAACTGTTCAAATTACGCACAGTTTACTTTTTATTTATTTAGTCAAATTATCTGTTAAATATACATTTAAATGCTACAAACATCCATTGACACGAGAAATAAGAACTAAAACACATGTTTTTCTCCTAAATCTCTGATAAATAATACTTTTTCCAGGTTAAAACCAAACAAAGTCAATACATTTCAGGACATCCAAATTCACTCTCCAAAAGGAAAAAGAAGTTTACTCCCATTCAGTGTTTACAAAAAACCCCCAAAAAACTCCATTCAGTTACTTTTTAACCAATAAACGTAATTAAATTAAGAATAGTCCAATAAAATACCAACAGAAGTGAAAAAAAAATTGTTCAGAAAACTCTGTCCAAATTATGCACAGGAAGCATGTAGTTAGTTGGATGTTTATTTTTTTTTATTTATTTAGGCAAATTATCTGTTAAATATACATTTAAATGCCACAAACAAACGTTGATACGAGGAATTACAACTAAAACACACATTTTTCTACTAAATTCAACTATTAAATTTATAAAAATAACAGTTTTTTGAGGATAAAATAAAAAGTCAATAAAGTGCAGCACATCCATATTATCTCCAAAAGTGTTTTCAAAAGAACAGAGAGCTGCTCTTCAATGGCTCCAGACAAAAAGTTTTACCCATACTATCATAACAACAAGTTACTTTTGAATCAATAAACTAAAAAATAAAAATAAAAAAGTTCAATAGTTTAGTCCAAATAAAACAGTTCAGGAAACTCTGTTCAAATTACGCACAGGAAGTAGAGACAAAGTTCGTTTGTTTTTAATTTATTTAGTCAAATTATCTGTTAAATATACATTTACACTCCACAAACAGCCTCTGAGAAGATGAATTACAACTAAAACACACGCTTTTCTACTAAATCCAACTATTAAAACTTTGATAAATAATAGTTTTTCCAGGTTTAAACCAAACAAAGTCACTAAAAAGCAGCACATCCAATTTCACTCTAAGTGTTTCCAAAAGGCAGAGCAGTTCTCAGTGGCTCCAGGCAAATAAAAAGAAACGTTTACACACATTACATTTTTAAAAAGTTACTTTTTAAGCAATAAACTAAAAAAATATAGTCCAATAAAACACCAACAGAGGTTTAAAAAAATACTTCAGAAAAGTGTCCAAATTACGCACAGGAAGAATAGACACTGTTTGTTTATCTGTTAAATATATATTTGTTGACACAAACAACACTGTATCAAACATTTATAATGTTAATAATAAAAACGCACCGTGCACAGAGTCCTTAAACGTCCCATTCACAGCCTGTTGTTCACGGTAAAAAACGTCCTTGAACGCATCCTGGGGTCGTGCACAGCCGGAAGTGACAGTTGAACGTGTTTCTATATAAATAAACGCGATGCAAATCACGCTCACGCACACGCGCAGAGAAGAAGAGACGCCATTGATCACTGGAGTCTGATGGAGATCAGAGCGCGTGCACAGAGTGCGTCACTGGCACAAAGACGCCGTTATCTGCAGCACGCACGTGCACGCGCCTCTTTGTGCATGTGTTACAGCAGCTGCCGCACAGCTCGGGTTACACGCGCGCGCACACAGCGCGTGTTTGTTTGTGCGGGTTTTCCACTTGTGTAACATCAGCTGTTCTGTGGTCACAGTGTGTAATAAATAATACACACACACAACAGGGAGGCACCAACCAATCAGGAGGATATCCCTCAATGACGTCACTCTATGCACCTTCACTGTGGAATGTGAGTTTGAACATAACAGGATTAAAGAAAATCATAATAAAATCTTACACATTATTCATCATCTAACTTATATTTCTCTACATTTTTACACAAAAACAACCCAGAATCCTTCACACATTTATTTTATTATTGTATTCAAATGCAGGATTAACAATATTTAATTTAATTGTAAACGTGTCATTATGTCTTTTGACGATAAGAATAACAAAGTTCATTTCATTGTAAACCTGTTTATTTTATTTATGGTAAATTCTATATATTCACAAATGTACGTTCAACAAATCTACTCCCATCTTTCTAATCTTTCTGTGTGAATTTAAAGAATATATCAAAACTATTTTCCTTATTATTCATAGAAAAAAAACATTCAAACTGTAAATATATATTTTGAAATAATGACTGATTTACCCTTATTTATTTATTTATTTTCTTTCAGTTTTGTGTGTGTGATTCTTGCTTGACCCCTTTATGTATATTTGTATAATGTACACTTCTGACTTGTTGTAAATTTGTATTTTTCAATAAAAGTGACAGAAATAACACCAAAAATAAATCAATATATTTCATCATTAGTGACCATTAATATCCATAAATCAATTTTTTTTTCAAATCCCTTCCAAATTTTCAAAACAAAAAAGGTGAAAAAACTTTGCTTTCATATGAACAATTGTTTCCTGTTTGTTTTATTCTTTACTAGTGATGTTTTCTATGACTTTGTTCTCTTTATGTTAATTGTTTTACTGATTTGGAAACTTGCAATTTGTCAATTTAAAAAAAATAAAATACATTTGATCATAATCAATGTCTAAAGAAATTAACAAATTACTAACTTTACATGGATGAATAAAAAGCATTATTTAAAAACAAGATAAACTTTCAGGATGTAGGAAAGAAGGATGTTATGAACTGTTCAATTTGATTGATTTATTAAGATTAAATGGATTCTGAGATTCTGCTCCTCCATTTTTCTCTGCTCCCTCTTTCCCACCCGTATCGTCCTTGCTGCTGCTGCTTGTTTTGTAAATCTAATCGGAGCCTCTCTCTACATCTCTATCCAAATACTAAAATTATGGAGTTGATCAGCCGGTCTCAATAAAATCGACCGAATTTTTTCGATAAAAAGAACGGGCAGAGGTGAGCCCGCCTGTCTGGATGGAACATTTGTGGCTGGATACGCACTTGACTCCTGGGATAAGTGGAGGGTTGTGTGTCTGTCCTTTCTTTCCGTGGAAGACATCTACATGACTGGAATTATGGTAGCAGGTATGTTGCTGATTGGAGCTGGCAGCTTTCTGACCAATCGCAGAGTCCGTATTATGTTGGCAGCTGTTTGGGAACAACTGCCAGTCATTTTTGATGGATGGAGCAGGGCTCTCAACATTCAGACTCATGTGATGAATGATCTCAAAAGTAAACAGGAGGCTATTTTAGAATGTTTACGTGGAATTGAATCCAACGTGGAGAAGGTAAATGCCCGGCTTGCAGTTTAAGGCAACGTTAATGAATGACTGCTGGAGACCAGGACTCAATGCTAACAAAATTGTGCTAGCTTGAATCGAAAACAAATCGCTTATCATCATTATTATTGTTATTATTACTATTATTATTATCCATCCATTTTCATACCCGCTTATTCCCGTTTAACAGGGTCGCGGGGGTCTGCCGGTGCCAATCTCCGGCTCTCATAGGGCGCTGGGCGGGGTACACCCTGGACAGGGCGCCAGTCCATCACAGGGCAACACAGACACAGACAACCATTCACTCTCTCATTCACTCCTATGGGTAATTTAGAGACTCCAATCAACCTTACAGTCATGTTTTTGGATTGTGGGAGGAAGCTGGAGTACCCGGAGGAAACCCACGCAGCACGGGGAGAACATGCAAACTCCACACAGAAAGGACCCAAGTCCACCCCAGGGCTTGAACCCAGGACCTTCTTGCTGGGAGGCGGACGTGCTAACCACTAAGCCACCATGCGCCGTTACTACTACTACTATTATTATTATTATTATTATTATTATTATTATTATTATTATTATTATTATTATTATTATTATTATTATTATTATTATTATTATTATTATTATTATCTTATTTTATTTAGTTTGCACATATTAGTCTAACTAAAGTTCTGCTGCTGGTTATAAATGTGTGAATGGGTTTGGTCCAGAATACATCAGTGACATGTTAGTCAGGTATGAACCCAGCAGGTCTCTCAGATCTATGGACACAGGTCAGATAGTGGAGCCCAGAGCCCACAGTAAACATGGTGATGCTGCTTTTAGTTGTTATGCTGCAAAGAAGTGGAACAAACTGCAGCAGAGCTGAAGTCAGCATCACATGTGAACATTTTTAAATCAAAGTTAAAGGAACTATTTTTCTCTACTGCATATGATTGAGAGAGAGATTTTTTGTCATGTTGTTGATGTAATGATGATTTTACTGATGATTTTAATTGATTTTACTGATGATTTTAAATGTTCTTATTGATTTAAATGTTCTTATTGATTTTAAACAATTGAATGTTTTATCATGTAAAGCACATTGAGTTGCCTTGAGTATGAAATGCGCTATATAAATAAATTTGCCTTGCCTTGCCTAACTACTCTTTATATTTATGTTATACTTCTTTTTTATTTATTTTTCTTTATTCTAGTTGATTGTTATTATTTAATGTTTACACTATGAGCACAGTTCACCAAGACAAATTCCTCGTGTGTATTCAATACATTACCTGGTCAATAAAGTTGATTCTGATTCTGATTCATTGGCTCCTACAGACAACCGTTTGAGGCTGTCTCATCTACTCACCAAGATACTGGTGTAGAAATGACGCTCCGCATGTACACTGAGGAGGTTTTTTCCTAGTTTTATACTGTCCTCCCCAATAGGGAACTCAGTTTATGACCTGCCTTTTTCCCTTTCCTCCTGTTTCCTGCTTTTCATCTAAATACGGGGCGCCGCCGTTGTGGTGACCCACAGTTCTCCCGCCCCTGTCCTCCCATGCTATGTGTGATCGTCTCTTCATGTTTCTCGGATGGAATGAAACTGAAATGAAATTTTGTTTCTCTGTAACATGTGCAATGACAAATAAAGATTGAGTGATTGATCGAAAAAATGTCTCAAAGCTCCTTTGTTTTCTACTCACCTGTAATTCCAGTTTTACCAAATTACCATTGAAGCTCTTTTAGTTTGAAAAATGTTTCACTCTCAATTTTTCCCCACACAAATCTATAATTTGGAATAATGAAAACATTACAATCAGAAGGAAATCTATATTATAACTGATCATCATTAAATGATCACAAATCTTTTCCTATTAATAGAATTTAATAGCAAAGCTATTCCTGATGGTTTATCTCTTTTAATGAAAAGTCATCTTCAGTTTCTTGAAACTGTAAATGTATATTATGTACTTTGATCATAAAAGAAAGGAAGTTGATTTAAATGTAAACCTGTTCATTTTATATGATAAATTCTACATACACAAGCGTAAATCCAACAAATCTCCTCTTTCCGTGTGAATTAAAATAATATATCAAAACTTTGTCCCTTATTCATATATAAAAAAGCATCCAAACTGTGACAATATATATAACAATGTTTGACAGAGGTGAAGACAGTAGGAGTCTAGAGTTTAAATAAATAAATATATAAATACATGAGAAAATGTCCAATTACTACATGTGTCTTTATTTGATCTAATTGTGGTAAATGACATTTGATGTGTATTGTTGAGTAAAATATAGATAAATATTAATCATGAGTTGAATTCCCCATATATATATATATATATTATATAGTTCAAACATTTGCTAAGCATTGAAACATCAGTGATTTATTTAACGTCCTTTCTTTCAAAAACTGTTAAAATCACGGCACAGAAATTGCACTTTTTTGTATTAAAAAATAAAATATCTATCAGAAATCCAAACTACTGTATTTAAATATGTTTTTATTTCAAAAGAAGAGCAAATCACATTTTGAAAAACAGGCATTTTGTTCTTTTGTAGAGCTGCTGTAGTTACAGAAAACAGCCTGTGGGGGCGCTGTAGCGCAGTGATTTAAAAATCTGCCTGTATTTCTAACAATGATTTGGTAATAATTATTTTAAAGGCAACATTTTGCAGCATTTACTGATGATTTAATCAAAAAAAATCTAAAGGCAAAATTTTTTTTAAATAATTTATTTCTGATCACAAGGTTCTTTTTTGCACTTTTTGATCTTTTATTAAAGTGTAAAAGTTCATTGAATATTGATCAGGATCATAAAATATTTTGAACCTAAAACCTTTCCATCAGCTGCACAGGATTCCTTCACTGTGACTAGAGTCCATGTTGGCTCCCTGAGGGTCTCCAGGCTGGTTCAGGGCCCTCTTTCGGCCATAGTAGCCCCTGGCTGTGGCCCTCTGAGAGTCCTGGAGCATCGGAGTGGAGAATCCCATCTGGAGGAAGGAGGTGGGCTGCGAGGGTCTGAGCTGCTGACGGGCCACTTTCCGAGCGTAGTAGCGCCTGGACGCCGCCCTCCAGGCCGCCCGCTTCAGGCTCAGCGCGTCATTGGTCGGCTCCGATGTCCTCGTGCTCCTCTTTCTTTTTCTGAGAAGTGATAAGAAAAACAAACCAAATTACAGAAACTACAGCAAAGAAACACAAAATGAGAACATTTTAAAAAAGGACAACAAAAATACACAAAAAATTACTTCAAAACAACCAAATGACAGCAAAATAACTCATAACACAAAAAAAACTAAACAAAAACCCCAGATCGACAGGTAAAGTACACAAAATGACTTTAAAAACACACAAACGACCACAAAAAAGCACATAATGACTTAAAAAATCATCCAAATTTCAGGAACGACAGCAAAGAGACGTCAAAAATAGACACAAATGACTAAAAAAAAAACAAATGACAACAGAAAAAACACAAAACGAGTTCAAAAACACACTTATGTAAAAAAAAAAAAAAAACACAAAAATGACAGGAAAAATAAGCAAAATAAAAATGACAACAAACATACATAAAACAACAACAAAAATGCACAAAATGAGAAAAATATGCAAAATGACATTAAAAAATACGCAAAATGACTCTTTAAACAAAAATAGAAAACTCCCAGATTGACAGGAAAACACAAAATGACTTTAAAAACGAGAAAACGAGACAAGAAAAATACACAAAACAAGCAACAAATGACACAAAATCACACATAGCGTAAATTGTATTATTGCTCATATCATTGTCATAACAGCCCCCCCCCCCCCCCCAAAAAAAAAAAAAAGCTAAAAGTCTTTAAACTCAGCGTGTAGACTGAAAATGTTGGGCCCTGCCTTTATGAATCCCCTTCAAAATAAAAGCATGAAATGTTGTTCTATTTTTTGGATCCCGCGACGCAACCCTCAGAATTCTGAATTATTTTCACAGTTGAACAAAGACGACGTCCAATAAACAATGTTTTCAGAGAAAGAAATGTTTATTTTTGCTTTTTCCACTCGTTTAACAAACTTCAGTCACAAACAACAAAAAACAACAAAATAACTACACGTGAAACAGTTGAAGCATTTTAAACATCGTTGATTCTTTTGTAAAACCTTTAATAATCTTTAATCAGCTTCTGCTTTAATCTCAAACATAAACACAACAAAGGGACGGCACTGGTTTTACAGCAACTTTTACAGATTTAAACAATCACATGTTTTTGGCAAAGGTTACATGAGATCAACAGAACATACACATTCAAAATGTTTAGATGAATTGTACATTTCTGAAAAAAACAAACAGAGAAAATTACAAAATGACAATAAAGAAACACAAAATGACGTCAAAAATGACTTCAGGAAACAAAATGGAAGCAGCGTCTGAAGTGGATGACCTCATCTTTGTGGCAGTTTGTCTGAAATCCTGATTGTTGAACTGAAACTGAATTCGGTCACTTTTAATTGACCAATTAATTGCAGCTCTAAGAGGCCACGCCTACTGGCACCGTCACTACTCACTACTAATCAATAGTCGTGAGTTCTGGCTGTTTTCTGTCTCATGTTCTTCACAGTTTAACTAGAACGTAGATATAAACGTTGTTCTGAACATACCTTAACGTTCCACACTCCGCTCGTTACTCTGTGGGACTGACGGCGTGCTGGTTCAACAGCCGCGCTCTGATCTCTCTCAACCTCGGCGACTCCTTCGTTGTCCCCACGTCAATGTTGTAAACCGTCGTCTGCAGGAATGTGTAGAAGTTCCTCAACGCAGCATCGTAGGACACGTTAAACACAAAATGTGCTTTAAAAAGCTCATCCAACGCTCCGAGGGCGTGGTGCGACCGACACGGGATCAGATGTCGGTCTAAGACGACGTAGAATCGGTCGATACTGCTCTTCAGTCGTCCCACGGCGAGGAGGTGAAGATGCTGCTTGTGAAGAGGCTCCTCCTCCTCCAGGCTGCTGCAGGACTAAGAGTTTAGAAACAACGTTAGAGACGCTGACAGAGAAACATGTGGGTTCATATTTAATCACCTTCTGAAAGACGACGAGTCTTTCCACTGCGTCACAGACGCTGATCTTTGGAGATCGTGGACCTGCTGCTGGAGGCGGGAGGAGATGCAGCAGCAGCAACAGGGACGACATTTCTTCATCAAAGTCTGAGGAACAAAGAACTAAACGATTATTTACATCATAAAGAAGGTGATTTTAATGTAATATTGATGAACGGATGATCTGATTAACCCTTTTCCTACAAATTCTGATCAGAGAAACAAAAAAGAAGAATCTAATAAAAATAGAAATTCTATATCACCAGGTAGAATTGATTAATTAGGTAAGACCTGTATTTATAAGGACAATACGTATTTGGCAATTTGAAAAAAATGACAACCTGTATCTGGATTTGTTGACAAGTTTGTCCTTTTTACTGATGAAATTGAAAGTAATAATGCAGAAAAAACTGACCTTGAGCTTAAATATGACCTTGAGCTTAAATATGACCTTGAGCAAAGGTCAAGGTCACATCTTTTTACTGGTAGGTCATACAGCTTTGGTCCAATTAAATAAAATACTCCACTTGAGATGAGCTTTTCATAAATGTAAGCATCAAACTTGTACGATAAATATTCGCAGAGATATGGAAAATGTTGGTTTTTGACACTTGATACGACCTCGACATTTTAGCTTCAAAAAAGGTCGACTGCACATCCTTGACATTGTCCCTATGAGATGACATACGTGTCATTAGTGCTGCATTAATAATCTAGGAGGAGTTCCAGGACAAAGAAGTTGTGGGAAAAGAATAATAACTCCAAACATTACAATGTATTTGGCAATTTTCAATTGCAAAACACGATCACAGTATAATTGTGAAATCCAAAGGACGTCCCTCTTGAAATCACACCAGTGCTGATATTTCATCACAACACCACAACCTTGAGTATGATATTGCTTAACTGCAGTGGTTCTAAACTCACCGGTTCCCTCGTGAAGCTCACTCCCTGATGGACTTTCTGCTGATCGAAGCAGGCGATGCAGCTCTGTTGTGAAAACCAGTCGTTTGGCCTCTCGTATAACATTTGGTTTGAATAACACGTCCCACTTGTGAAGCAGCATGGACGACGTCTGCTCATCAAACAGCAGCGTGAAGTCCTGATCCACCTTTAGGAAAGAAGACCGTGAACTCTGAAGCTCCTCCTCCTTTTAAACCGCTGTGATGGTCTTAGCGTGAGCTCACCAATCCCTTCGTGTCCAGGAACCTGGGGAAGACGGAGAGGACGTCTGTGCTCGTATCCGGCCCGTTGACGAGGCTCTGACGGTGCTGAAAGGTTTCCCTCATCTTTTGGAAAACCACCTGATGTTCTGTGGTGAGTCTGAGCAGAGACAAGGCTTCCTCACAGGCCACGCCCTCAAGCTGCTCTTTAACGTCCACCGTCCTCTGAAGGTTGGGGCCCCCACAGGACGCCTCTCTGGGCTTGTGGGGGCCAAGTCCAGACCGCTGATTAATCCTTCTTTGCACCGTTTTCAGACGCCTTGACATGTAGCCAGCACCACTTTCAGCAGCATAGAAAGACTCCTGATAGAAAAGTCAGATTAACACAGTTAGAAGTAATGTCACGCCATCAAACGCAAACTAGGGATTACTTGATCGGATCTGGACCAATATAAGCGACTTCTAAAGGTGCGTTCACACCGAATACGACTTCAGCGACTGTCGACTAGATTGCAAAATCAATATAAATTTCGTCCAGCATCCTTCCTTCAAGTGACTCGAGTTGGGCAATTCCAGCAACTTTGTCGCATGCCCTGAGTCGCTGGAAGTCGCTCAAAGTTGAAAATGTTTTACTTTTCATGTGACTTCGAGTGAAACTGTGTCCTGACATTCAATCGGCAACAAGTTTCTTCCTACGTCACTTCCTTGGTCCTTACTGTCTGTAGAGCCGAGGCTGTACACTTCCTCGACTTATTGGGGCCAAAATGAAAGTGGCATAATCCTAGAATAAACCTTTTAAATTCTAAGTGTATTTTGAGTGAACTTATTCTTTAGTAACTCCGTAAGTTGATCATAAACCGTAAGTACAAGTGGAGCCGTTTATGAGCTGTAACGCTGCATTCGATTAGACTCTGAACCCGGAAAGATCCAAGTTGTCAATTTCAACCTCAGAAGCGTTTCAGTGAGAAAACAAGACCAGCCACATCAAGCTGATGTTTGTTTTTATATTTCTCGAGGAGCAAAAATGCCTCCTGGGGAAATATTTATTAGCTCCTCGTGGGTAAGAGAGAGAGAGAGAGAGAGAAACATCCTACACTTTAAGTAAGACTTGAACGCACCAGCGGGAGGAATCCTGCATGCTTCTTAGAACCATAGACTGTAGAGGTGCATTGAACTATACGGTATCATTACTTACACAGAGCGGCGTTCAAATCAACGGAGTGGGGACGGAAATAACATTAAAGAGTTATTCTGCACTTTTAGTGACACACATGCCAAATTAGACGGCCCGTAAAAGTAAAAGTTGAGGAGAAAGTGACTGTTTAGGTCTAACGAAGGGTGCAGCAATTTTGCTAAAACGTCATTCCAACTCGACTCGGGGTGCTTGGATCCTGCCCGACTTCCAAGTCAGGGTCTCGAGCTCAAGGGCCGTTTTATTGCACTTTTCTGATTCGTTCCGTCAGATCTATCCGAGTTCCGAGTGCAATCGAATGCAGCATAAACGTACGGCCACAGATGAAGCGATCAGCCTCAAAAAGCTCAACAATGTTCAAGCGACTCATCACGGGCCATTTAAGTGACTGTAGTTGCTGAAGTCACGTTCAGTGTGAACGCACATTAAGGTTTCAGCCATGTTTGAAACTAAACATGAATCATGTCACACTGTCACACAACCTTTGGGCCTCCCCAAGACAGATTTGTGGAGTTGTGGGTGGAGATTCCAGACAGTTGACGAGTCCTCCTTTGCACTGTTTTCAGACGCCATGATATGTAGCCAGTGCCACTTTTAGCATCATAGAAGTGTTGCTGCATGAAAAAAAAAAAACATCAACATTGTCACACAAAGGAAATTTCCTAAAAAGAAAAAAAAAAATAGTCTCAAGAAATCCTCGAGTTTGACAAACCATAATTATTTTTAATTGATAAAAGTAAACGGAGGTATTGGGAATGCGTGAACTCATACTCATAAAACGAGAACAAAAACTTCCAAATGCCAAATCTCTTTTCTAGATATTGTCAGTTAACTGGATCACTAGCTGTGTTTCCATTAGTTTTTTGTGAAATGAAAGCAAAATTTCAAAAATTCCGACAAAGTGTAATTGCGCTTTGAACATGTTTCCATTGGAGGTTGTTTTGGAGCCACGTAACTCTCGTAAAATCCCATCCTGGGACGCTCCAAACTTCCTTAGAACATTCTGCATTCCTTTGTTTCATGTCTAATGTGGCATTAATCATTATTAAGATTAATGCTAAGAAATGTCTCGGCCTCCTCTTCTGTCCACACGTACCGCTCCATGTCAAGTGGTCATGTGACCAGGTACGTCACATCAGTGTTAGCCTAGCATTAACGTTACCCTAGCAATCGCATTAGCCTAGCATTAAGATTATCTAGCATTAGCATTACCCTAACATTAACGTTAACCTAGCAATCGCATTAGCCTAGCATTAACATTAACCTAGTGTTAACATTAACCTAGTGTTAGCATTAACCTAGCATTAACATTAACCTAGTGTTAACATTAACCTAGTGTTAGCATTAACCTAACATTAACATTAGCCTAGCATAAACAAAAACCTAGCAATCGCATCAGCCTAGCGTTAGCATTAACATTAGCCTAACGTTAGCATTGGCCTAACATTAGCAATAACCTAGCAATCGCATTAGCATTTGTTTAACATTAGCATTAATGTTAGCCTAGCAATAACATTAGCCTGGCATTAACCTATCTTAAACCATAGCATTAACCTAGCGTTAGCATTAGCAATAGCACCAGCCTAGGATTAACATTAACCTAGCGTTAACATTAGCCTAGCATTAACATTAGTCTAATGTTAGCATTAGCCTAGCATTGGCAATAGCAAAAAAGTGAAAAAGATTGAAATGGGTTGGCCTCCTGCATCCTCACTATGACAACAACAGCAACAGATTTTTAAAATTACAATTACAATTATAATCACGCTATAATTAATTAATGATCAATTAAGCGATTCCAATTATAATTGACCCCAACCCTGTCAGTAGGTGCTTGTGTCAGTAAGTTCACACATTCCTAACGTCTACACAGCAGGAAATGGTGCAGATATTGTAAATGTATAGAAATGGGACACCCCTAATGCAAACAATGTGGAAGCATCTCACGTAGCCTGTGCTGGAGTACGGATCTCTGAGGGAAGGGAAGAGCATCACGATCCCCAGCGCGTACTGTTCTCTGGTTGTTTTAGCGGGAAAATACCTGAGGACACGTGGCGTTAGTGGGTCAGATCTCAAACTTACCGATACATAATGTTACAATGATAACATGCACATACCCATGCTTATTGATCATATGAGCAACCAGTATGTTCACCATTTGTCTTCTGGAGGCATTAGTGAGAGTTTCTGTTTTCGTGTACTCTGAAAGGATTCTCAGACCACTATAATTGTCTTTCAGCACAGATTCCACCAGCTGAAACACACACACACACACACACACACACACAACAGGTGAAAAGCAGAAAGGTTGTGTAAGAAATCTCACAGAAGGCTAAATGTATTTATAATTTGCTTCATATCAGTGGTTCTGTAACTTTTTTGGCTCTAGTCCATTTTTTATTTCTGAATCCTCTTCCCCCCCTTTGTCCAACTACAACATTTTGCTTAGAAAACTATTTAAAAACAACTAAAAATCATAGTAATGGAATAAATGAATGATAACACACATTTTAAAGAATCGTATTTTATAAATAAGTGAAATAAACATTTAGTGCAGTGGTTCCCAACCCTTTTTTGGATCATGACCCCATTTTAATATCAAGAATTTCTGGCGACCTGAAAGACATTTTTTTCTAGAATTAGTTTTTGATCAGATTTGAGCTCAGATTGTTTTTTTTACTGCATTTTAGTTGAAAGTGAAAGTATAGGAATAAAGTTCTTAAATATTGTGCGTTGTTTTAATTAAAGCTCCAGTATTCTATTTTTCACTCATCTCCACTTGTTCTAAAAAGTCAAACAACATAGCATTTGAGGTTTATTTTCCCAAACTCGCCTCGTTTTCTGTTGTTTTAGCCTCTGAAAAGTCACTTTAATGTTTTGGGGCCTTCATGCATATGCATGAGTGGATGTGTCTATAGACGCTGACTTCGCTCTCGCTCTGAGAGGGTGATCACCATTGTGATTTACTTTTGCTATCCACACACTGTTGTTATTGTTTTCAGCCTAAAAAAATGCACATTACTGTAAAACACGTGGATATTTACACACAGTGTGTGTTTATCAATCAGCAGCAGCGGAGTCAGCCAGCTGTTTCAGATGTTTTAAACACATATTCTGACCACAGGAATAATCCATTTAAGATGATAGTCCATTGTTTTGTCCAACCGAGGCGATGTAACGGCTACTAAAAATGGAACTGACACACACTGTGCATTGGATTATCTATACACTGGATTATCTACATACTGAACGTAAATATATTATCCATGGATAAAGGAACTCGTGGTTAAGGGAGCAGGCTTGTAATCTTAGGCTCAATGGCTCTAATCTCTGGTCCATCACTGTGGGATGATGATCAGTTCCTTATATGAACCCTAACCCCTCCCTGGGTGCTACAGCGTGGCTGCTCACTACTCCTCAGGGAGGGGTTAAATACAGAGAACACACTTAGTGTATGTAGCTTAACACATATGACAATAAAGTATCATATATATTCTATATTAAACCTCAGTGTTTGTTTTAGCTGTGCGGTAGTTTGAGAGGGAGGAGCTCACATTCTTATAGGGTAGGAGGTGCCAGGATTGCCAGGAGGAGGAGTTTCCGCTAGATGATGTCACAGCGCGAGAAAAATCCAACTGTCCCGTTTGGAGCTGAATTTTTACAACATGTGGAATAACAAGACAATAAACAAGATCACTACAAAATACACACACACACACACACACACACACACACACACAAAAACCAGAGAGACATACAAAACGACAAAAAACACAGAGAATAATTTAAATAATACCAAGAACAAACAAAATAATAGAAAAATATACAGAATAATAAAAAGGACAGACAAACAGTAACAAAAATACACAAAATGATGATAGAAATGATCTTGATTAGAATGTTCTAATGTTGGATTCAGAAATAAGAGAAAGAGGGTACTTAGCCAAAAAAGTCACACTGAATGTTGTCAACTCACAGAAGTCAACTTTTATTACTAACCTGCTTTGCCAAGACCGGCTCCTCATCTCGTCTTCTCTTCCTGGGAATCTGCTCTTCTGGAACAGTCTGTACGTTTAAGCTGAAGGCTGAGTCACAGGTGTCAGAGGGAGGAGCCGTAAAACCATCAGACGCATCTAGAAGAGGAGAAATAATTTAAAAAAAGCTTTAATTTTGGACAGTGGTGAACACGGATGCGCCGGAGTGACTCACCATGATCTGGAAAAACCGTGACCGCTGGATTTCCCAGGGAAATGAAATGACTGAACACATCTGCATCCACCTCTGTCCCCGTGTCGTCTTTGTAGAGGATCTTTGAATCAGGCGGGAGGTGGAATTTCTCCACAACTGGAAACAATGGAAAAGGTTAGATTGTTGGCTGATGTTAAACGTTGGAATGACATTAAAATTTAGGGTAAATTTTGACTTCAATGTATGAATCACACTCTAAAATTGCTTCAAAAATACACAATATTACAAAACAGGACAACAGAAATATGCTAAATAACAATAAAAACACACAAATAAACAATAAAAATAGACAAAATTACACCAAAACAAAAAATTTACAGAAAAATGAAAAAGATTTTTATTAAAAAATTACCCAAAAACAACACCAATACATAAAATGACTCCAAAAACACACACAATGGCAATAAAACTAAACGATATGATAAAAAAACACAAAAGACAACTGCAAAACACAGAACAATATACCAAATGACAACACACACAAACAAAAAAAAAAAAATTACACCAAACCAAACAAAAACACTAGAACACAAAAATAACAGAAAAACATATGTATGTATATATAAAAAGAAGACTCATCACACACAAAAAACAACACAAATACATAGAAATGACTCCAAAAACACACAAAATGACAATACAACTAAACAATATGATTAAAAAAACAAACAAACAACCAAACACAGAAATATACAAAATGACAACAAAAACACACATATAAACAAAAATGGAAAAAAAATTACACCAAAACACACAAATAACAACAGAAAAATAAAAATATACACAAAAAAATGACTCATCACAAACACATACGCACACATATACACAAAACATAAAATGACTCACAATGATAATAAAACTAAACAATATGATTAAAAAAACACAAAAGACAACAACAACACACAGAAAAATATACAAAATTACAACAGAAACACACAAATAAACAAAAACAATGATAAAAGTTGCCCATCTCTGCTCTACAAGGTGGAACTGACGGTGAGAATGACGTACCTTGTTCATTGAATCTGTGAAAGTCAAAGTGCTCGTCAGCTTCTTCCAACGTCACATACATCAACTGTTGGCGACACCTCACCAGCACCAGCGTTTTACTGCAACATGTAAGACGTTTGAGCAGGTGAAATTACTTTGACAGAAAATGAAGTCATGGCTACACAAACAGAAAGCTGGCATGAACAATTTCGACCTAAAAATAGAAAAAAACAAAGGGATGATTCGAGGCAGTGGGGCCATGTGACATCATCAATCACGTGATTTCAAGATGGAAGAACACAGGCTCTAAAACTGTAAAGTAGTCCCATTTTTAAAAGTTAATAAAACTAATATGGTGCATAATAATAAGGTTAACCTTTGTAAAAACAGTGGGAGGTTCCTTTAAGGGGAATATAATGGTGAAAATGCCAGATATTCTCTCAATCCATGCAGCTGAGAGTATATTCCGTAGTTATTTCATAGGAATTTCTTTTAATTTTGATACGCTTTCTGTTTCCCGAAAAATTGGAGACCCTTCTCCATTTGTTCTAAGAACCCCAATAATGTAGTATTTGAGGTGTATTTTCCCAAAGTCGCCTGTTTTCTGGAGTTTTAGCCTCTGAAAAGTCACTTTCAGAGCGCTCCTAAAAACAGGCTGTTTTTTGGGCCTTCATGCATATTCATGAGTGGGCGTAAGCACACTACTAGTGCTACTTCAATGTGTGCGTTTATCACAGCAGCAGCAAATCATTAACAGTTTTCCTTCTCCTACTTACGTCACAAAAATAATCAATTTAAGACAATAGTCCTTTTTTTGTCCAATCGCTGCGTTAGATCATCCCATAAAAGCAATACGAGGCGGTGTAACTGCTACTAAAAATGGAACTGATTGTAACCGCTCACGCTTCGCCACAGGGAAGTAAACTCTCAATTATTAGCTGAGTAAGCTGTTTCAAACACTCACATGAGCTGCTACGTCGTTTTCATTTCATCCGCACCTATTCACCGCAGGAATAGTCCGTTTAAGGCGATGATCATTTTATTTTGTTCAACCGCTGCGTCGCATTGGGTCACAAATAGGGGTGAGTATTGGCAAGGATGTTGTAATACGATACATGGGTCACGAAACGATATCACAATATTACGATTTATTGTGACGTTCTACCCAGTTAATATCAAAATTAAAAGTAAAGATGAAAAATAAAGTTGCTGTAAATTTTCATCACAAGATGTTGATCATTCAGAGGACAAATTGAGTCAAAACTATTTGCTTCAAAACATACTATTTATTATTATTATTATTATTATTATTATATCTACAGCACTGGAGTGGAGGTGCGGAAGTGGCACAATTTTCAAAGGTTTTTATGTAGGAACAGGAGCTGGTCACCATGCCCAGTAGTTAGGCTGCTCCGCTGAGAAGTGACAATGTCTCCAGCAGAAAAAAGCACACGTGCAAAAAAATGTGAAAAATACAATAAGAAAACTATTGATTAAATATCAGGAAAAAACTAAAATAATAATATTTTTTTTAATCAGCACCCAAAAAATCGCGATATATCGTGAAATCGATTTTTTTTCTTCACACCCCTAATCACAAACACGTCAGATCATCCCATAAAAGCAATACGAGGCAGTATAACGGCTACTAAAAGTGGAACTGTTGTGAGCACTCTTTGGTTTAGCTATACTGAATGTAAAGATAATAACTGTCTTTATTGCCTTTGCTATGTTTGTTTTAGCTGTGAGGTAGTTTCAGAGGGAGGAGCTCACATTCTCACATTCCTATAGGGTAGGAGGAGCCAGGATTGTCAGGAGGAGGAGTTTCTGCGTTGTGACAATCTCAAATGTCCCGTTTGGAGCTGACTTTATACGAAATGTAGAATAACAAGGGAGGGAGGAAACAGAACTTTTTCTACTTTGTCCCTCTGAATGAGGCTAAATGAATGTATATCAAGAGAGCAAAACCATTAGAAAGTACATTTTTTATAATACCATCTCTTTAAATTGTAATTATCGTAGTTTCCTCTTCTTTCTAGATCTGATGCACTGTAAAAAAAAACTACCTGTAGAATCTACTACTCTTTATACTTCATCCCAAAATCTACAACATTTCAACACAAATCATGATTTCAACACAACTGTTAGTGTAAAGTTTAAAAAAGCAGAACTATCCCAAACTTCAAAGGAGGTTTTAAAGAAAAACTATTTAGTTCTGTTTGTTTCTGCAGGCAGGAAGTATAAGACTGGCAAACCCTTAGAAAGTCAGGTGGCAGTTAAGTTGTCAGCTAGCTACCAAAGACTAGCTAACAAATCGATAGTTCAAACCAGACAATAACAGCGTTTTCAGAGCTTTGTGAGTAAAAATACAATTAGCAACATGATCACTACCTAATTCTAGGTTAGGTAAATAAGACTAGTTGCACTTACCGTGTGACACTGAACACATGGAGAAAAACGGAGTCCACACAGATGTGAAGGATAAAGTAGAAGATTTCCTGCCTCAAATTCTTAAAAAATCCGCAAAAATCCCAGTTATATCAACATAGGAGCTGTGTTCTCTTTTTGATGCCTTTCCTTTTTGCAAAAGGAATCTGGCAACATTGGTGGGAAGATTAATTAACTAACCTAATTTGATAAAATACCAGTGCAGATTTACAGTAAACATGAAAGCTATTTAAATTAGAAAGTGTTAGGTATGAACTTAACATGAAAATTAATCTAGCAATGTGCAAAAATGCAAAGGATTAATAATTAATATTATAATAATAACCAGGCAAGACCTGTATTCATAAGGAAATTACATATTTGGCAATTGAAATTGAAAAAATTGGCAACAATGACAACCAGTGTCTGGATTTGTTAACAAGTTTCTTTTTACTAATAAAATTGAAAGTATGAATGCAGGAAAAACAGAAGACTGACCTTGACCTTAAATATGACCTTGAGCAAAGGTCAAAGTCACACATTGAAAGGAAATGTTGTTCAATGGTACCAGTCTGAGCACTGGATCTCAATTTGTGGCCAAGTTATAGAGAAATACAGTAATGTTTTTTTTGTGATGTCATGAACTTTGACCCCTACAGATCTTTTTACTGGTAGGTCGTACAGCTTTGGTCCAGTTAAATAAAATACTCCATTTGAGATGAGCTTTTCATAAATGTAAGCATCAAACTTGTACAATATATATACATAGAGATATGTAAAATTTAGGTTTTTGACACTTGACACAACCTTGACCTTGACATTTTGGCTCCAAAAAAAATTGACTGCACATCATTGACATTGGCCCTATGAGATGACATACGTGTCATTAGTGCCACATTAATAGTCTAGGAGGAGTTCCAGGATAGTTGCGGAAGATTATTGTATTTGGTAATTTTCAATTAAACCACTGGACGTCGTTTTGAAATAAATGAGCTGAGGTTTGTACCGTATTCTGGGCTATACAACGCATTGCTGTATTGGCCGCATTCCCATAATTTAGCAGTTTTCTGAGAAAAATCCACACCGCCACATAGGCCGCACTCTATTGGCTGATGAAGGTGTCCTTCAAACGACGGCCAATCAGAACAGACTTATTTTGGGAATAGAAAAAAACAAATATTCAACAGATGTATGACTTTTGCCGTCATTTTCTTCTTATAACCTTCTTACAAACCGTTTCAACTGCTCATAAACCAAAATAAAAATATTAACTTTTTTAAAAAAACGTAATCAATACAAATGTAAGAAAAGTTTGCTTTTCTTCCTGGCTTGGACTTTACATATTTTTCATAAGGGGTGTGTGTGTGTGTGTGTGTGTGTGTGTGTGTGTGTGTGTGTGTGTGTGTGTGTGTTTTAGATCATTTAGCAGATTGCTGCTTTTGGTTGCTCTAAATAATCAGGGAAAGTTAAAGCTGTCGCTGTATCGTTTGTTTATAGAAAGAGGATAAAAACATTTGTGACCCCAAAAAAAAAACCTGTAACCACAGGAGGCCACAGTTCTAACTCTGCAGTTTGGTAGTAAACAATGAAGCAGAGAAGAAGAGCTCTCCTAAGGGACCTTTACTCTCCCCTAAACTGTTCGCTGACACGCTCTGGTGACTAATGTTAGAGAGTAAATCACAGACTGTTAAAGACACACAAACCCTGAGGATAAAAGGACTTTTGGGTGAAAATCCTTCAACAGTCTGGTGAAGCTGTTAAATGATATAAAAAAAAACTACCAGATGATGTAAAAAGCTGCTAAATCATGTTTTTTTTTTTACTTTTTCCTACTCCCTTTTCGAACAGAATCTGGTTTTGAAAGGATGAACGGTAGTAGAAAAATGTTGTAATCGCTATTTGCAATTGCTTACTATTATATATTTTTTTTTATTTTTGTTAATATGTATATAAACACATATGTATGTATGTTTTTGTTTAGTTTGTTTTTTTCTTTTTCCTCATTCAAGTTCGAAATAAACTTAAACAAATGATCTAAAAAGCTGTTTAATGATCTATAAATCAGGCTGAATGTTTCACTTCAATAGAAAACAATGGGATGTTTACAGGAAGTGGGGCCGTGTGACATCATCAATCACGTGATTCCAAGATGGAGGAACACAGGCCATTTTTAAAAGTTAATAAAACTAATATGGTGAATAAGAATAATGCATTTTGTTAGACATAGAGCTACTAATAAGGACATCTAGAAGATTTTAGGATACATTTATAAAAACAGTGGAGGATCCCTTTAAGAGGTCCAAGATCAACTCTAACTTACCTGATCTGTTCACTCGTATTCATTCTCAGGGCCTGGACGTCTACATGAGGGATCTCTCCAAAATGCGTCCCGTCTCCACTCTCCACGTTTGCTGTTGGAAACAAACAGGATGAAAACTTGTTAACGATGTGATGTTAATGATATTAAAGCTGCGTTGTGTTACATTTCCCACCGACACTGGCGCTGTGCGTGCTCTCTGGAGGCACCTGGGCTCCATCTTCGTTCATCTCCCACTTGATGAGGACAGAGTTGATGTCGTGTGGCTCCTCTTTGACGACGAGGGGGGCGCCAGCAGACGGAGGAACGTTCCTATCGCACGACATTCCTGAAGGAGCAAATGCGTGACTCGTCTCCTTCTCCATTCGACGGCTTTGGGAGGGGTGGAGCGCAGACTCCATGTCGGGGGGGGACACGTGAGCTGGAGGTTCTGCATAAAGGCCCACTGTGGAGAGAGAAGAAGAATAAGAGATCTGCAAAAATATTCCTTATTTTCTGCACAAGATCAGTCCTGACATGTGAAATTCTGTGTTAATATGAAGTAGGAATCATCGTCGTCTGTGTTAAACGTGCTAAAACCTTGTTATTCTAGTGAGTTTCACACATCTATCCATATTAACAGCTTTCAGTCTGCATATGAGCCCTTCACAATGTTTTATGCTGTTTTTTTAGGGCTGCACAATTAATAAAATTTTAATCGTGATAACGATTTTGGTCGGCACGATTAAATTAACCTGATCGTTGGCAATATTCACATTTAAAATACGGGCTCTGCACTCTGCAATAATGTATTATTCAGTTAGCCTTTGGTACATTTTTAATTATTGGGTTAATTTTTTTATTTATTCTTTTCAAATCATTCTTATTTTGCACAGTAAACTGTACACATATTGTTTGTTTAGAAGTAGTGTAATAAAAACAGATTGTTTTTCCAAACATGATAAATAATTGTGATTATAATCGTGATTACAATATTGATCAAAAATAATTGGTCATAACCGCGCAGCCCCATATAAAATGTTTTAATGAATAACAGTAGTTGACTCTTTTCACCCTAATTTTGGGTGTTTGGCATGATTTTGGAAGGTTTATTAGCCAGTGAAGTCATAAAAGTAAAGAAAACTGGTTAAAAAACCAATGTAAAAATTGGGGTAAAACTGATGCAGAAAACTTAGAACATGACAAATGTGTTGATAATAAATATTGTTTCTAAAAAAATTCATGCTTTTCTGATGGAATGTGTTTGTTACTAGTGAAAAACTAATAAACAATAAATGATTGTTAGACACAGAGCCAAGCCACAATTCCCTCATGTAAAGGACTTTCAATATTCACGAGTGGTGAAATAACCCAAAGTTGGGTCCAAAATACAAATAAAGAAAGAGTTTTATATCCCAATAAAGAGTAACCTTTATACTATAAATTAAAACAGATCAGATGTTTTTATTACATTCCCACATGCAGTTATGGACCAATGAAAATCATAAAAAAACAACAACATTGTTTTATGTTTGTATTCAAGTGACTTTGATAAGAATGACTACAAATTGTTAATTACATTTTTTATTTGAAAAAAATAATGAACATATCTATCCATCTTCTGCTGGCAAAATAAATCTAAAAAATCACAAGTTTTTTTACTGTTTATCTGATTCCTATTAAAGCACTTACACGTGCATACTTTAGCACACTTTTTTATTAGAAAGTACAAATATGAAAGATCATAAAAAAGCTTTTCTTTGTGTTTATTTGATTCCTATTCAAGACACTTTGATTAGAAGGACTGTATATTGTTAATATAGGCTGCAAAGTTTCATTTTTAACATTTTCAGTTGGTGGTGTGCCTTGGTACGAAAGCTTATTGCTTTCACGGAAGAAAAAAAACTTTTTATTTAATAGATGAGATAAAAAATCAAGTTAAAAAAGTAAATGAAAAAATGTGGACGTGTTGTTGTGTTTTAATAAGAAATATTTTTCGTTGTTTCTGAGTCGATGAGATCGTTGTACAAGGGGAAAAACCGAAAAATGTGTCCTATAAAATCAGGGCCAATTTTTTTTTTTAAAATTTACTTATTTTTATCTCATTTCAGGCAAACTAAAACTTTTTTTCTTCCGTAAACCCATTGAGCTGCAACTAACGGTTATTTTCATAATCGATTATTAGGTCAAAAAATTAATTAATTGATCGATGAATCAGATTTTTTTTTAAAACACACAGTTTATCTATAAAGCACATTTAAACCCTGCTTAAACTGAAATAAAAGTGTCTCGCACACACACACCTTTGTGGTGCGCGCACACACACCTTTGCGGTGCGCACACACACACACACACACTGCACGCACAGAAACACTGCGCCCACACAAACCTTCATGGTGTGCATACACAAACACTCAAAACGGAATAAAAATACTCTGTGCCCACACAAACACTCTTGGTGCGCGCACACACAAATACTCTTCTGCGCACACACAAACTACTCACGTGTTAAAGTCATTTCGCAGTGCTGCTGCTGCTGTTGTTGCTCTGGTTCCTCTGAGTCCTCACACACCGCCTCGGGTCCGCTCTGCCCTGCTACTCTCAGGTCACCAGAGCTCGGGCTTCTCCCGAGGCTTCTCTGGGTCCCGTTCCCCCCGCAGCCGCAGCCCAGCTGACGGAGCACCTCCAGCTCTTCCTCCGTCTCCCTCAGCCTGGTCTCCAGCCGCTGGATCTCTTTGTCCCGGTCGGACAGGACCCGGTGGTATTCCCGGGCCCTGGAGCTGTTCACACCGAACAGAACGTTAACGATGGAGTCCACAGCCAGTCGAATGGCGTTCTCCACCACCAGGGCCTCGTCATCGCGAAGCTGCGGGCCCAGAGTGACGCAGTACCCCACAGAGTTCATTCTCTACCCGGCCTGTTCCCACCGACACACCGCTGATGATAACCTAAGCTAGCGGAATGCTGCGCTAAAAAACACACCGTGGCTCTGTACGGCCACACAAACAACGGTATCGATTTAAATGTAGCAATTTAACGCGTTCACACACTATTTTAAAGAAGCAAAAACTCGTGAAAATGACAAACAATATTGAAAAGATTAGCCGGTTCGTGTTATTGTTTCTTCTTCTCCGACTACTCTGATTCTTCTTCTTCTTGTTTTACGTTGGTGTTCCTCCAGCTATTGGTATCTGCTGCGCTTCAGCGCCCCTGCTGGATGGTTTCAGTACTACAATAACAACTTAAACTATACAGTGACTCACAAACGGCGGTGTCGATTTAAATGTAGGAATTTAACGCGTTAATACACTATTTTAAATAACCAGAAACTCGTAAAAATGACGTACAATACTGAAAAGTGAAGCTGGTTCGTGTTGTTACATCTTCTTCTACTCCTCCAGTCTTCTTCTTCTTTTTGTTTTACGACATAAGTCACTTAATGTAGATAAAGTTTAAATTGCACTACAGTCTTCAACAAATTTGTACACAACCTAATAATAAAATATTCTTGACAAAACTTAGAAGAAAAACTGCGAAAAAATTTCAAATCAAATAGTTTCAGCAGCAGTTATTCATCAATAGTTAGAGTACTGTTTACAAAAATACAGTAAAAGTATGGATACCAGAATAGAAAAATTACTCTGGTAAAAGTATTGAAGTTGCTTCCTTACTTGAGTGAAAGTAAAAAAGTACATTAATGTACTTAAGTAAAACAAATGTCTCTTTAATAATAAGACAGGATTTTAAAACCAGCAAATTTCATATCTTTTTTTTAAACTTGTAAAAAATTGGTACATGGAGACAAGTTTGAACACATGGAGAATTTAGCACTTATAATAAATACAATTTGTAAATAAAATGTTTTAAGAAAAAGAAAAATGCAAATTCTCAATTAAACCCAGAGCAACTTTGAGTTTAATATTTTTAAAAATTGAGAATGTTAACCATACTGTAAAACTAAGGACCTGCCTAACAGGAAAAAAAAGCTCAAACTACCAACATTTTGCATCTTTTTACGTCGTGACGTCATCTTCAAAGGCCTTAAAAATAATGAGCTCATTTATAAAATTTAAGTAGAAAGTACAGATATGTTTAAAAAAGTAAAGAGTAAAAATTTGCCAAAAAAATAGCACTTGTTCACATTCTCCTCATCTGTTTATTATTGTTTTACATACATATTAATCCAAAGACATTTAAAAGGTTTGTTCCAAGAAAAGTCCTCAAAAACCTAGATTTCAACTGAAGAACAAACACAGTCGCTAATATTCCCATATCTTGTCCAAACATTCCTTTCATTTTTTACCCCCGAGCTCTGTGTGAACAGAGTAATCAGTGGATTAAATATTCACTACACAGTTTGGAACGTATACGTTTATTAAAAAAAAACAAACCGTTACACATTTCCACAGAAAATAAAAAAGTAACATTTTACTGCACAAAACTGACAGAGACTCATGAGTATATTCTCATTCATAGTCGGGTCGTCCCACGCACTTTGGTCTCAAAAAATTCAGAACTTTGTACCAATTGTTCCATGAATATTAGTCACACTGTAAATTAATAGTTTGATCTGATCAATACTTTTTGAGATATGGACAGTTTAGTAAGGGGGGCGTGTGCGTGACCTTATTACATTGTTCTTGTTGGAGTTCTTATTGTTTTTCTTCTGCAACTCCTTTATCCTAGAACTCCTCCTTGACTATTAATGCAGCACTAATGACACATATGTCGTCTCATAAAGACAATGTTAAGGATGTGCAGTTGACCTTTTTTGGAGCCAAAATGTCAATGTCAAGGTTGCGTCAAGTGTCAAAAACCTAAATTGTCCATATCTCTACGAATATATATTGTACAAATTTGATCCTTACATTTATGAAAAGCTCATCTCAAGTGAAGTATTTTATTTAATTGGACCAAAGCTGTACGACCTACCAGTAAAAAGGTACCATTGAACAACATTTCCTTTTAAAGTGTGACCTTGACCTTCACTCAAGGTCAGTCTTCTGTTTTTCCTGTGTTATATAACTTGTCAACAAGTCCAGATACAGGTTCTCATTTTTGCCATTTTTTTCAAATTGCCAAATACGTATTCACATTCCTAGTTTTCTTCCATGTTCATCTTCTAATATATCAGGAACTCCATCACATAGAAAGGTAAATATGGTATAGTAATAAGCTCCACCTACTCTCTCAGAATATAGAAAAAGATCTGCTATACATCCTATCTGGTGGACATGTCAGCTCCTCTGTGCATGTTATAAAATAGGCGTTCACACAGCAGGGCTGATCACAAGTACTTTCACCTCTTGCGGGAAAGTCTGGAAGCTTCCTCTGACGTCCTGCAGACACAAAACACAACAAGTTGTAGGAAAGTTACAAACTCTTCAGAGGGAAATTTAGTTTCCCATCATCATTGTGCTACGTGTCCCAAAATGCAATTGTAATTTTTAGTAAAATGCTTTGTTTTTTAACACCAGGATGGAGTTGAAAAATTCACCTACTATGAATTAATATTCATACACACAAACTCTGATAATCAACCGTGAACTGATTGAATGTGTTAAGATGGTTTTAAGTGTTTCAAGTTGTAATTCCAGCATAAGTTCATCTTTTTGAATAATATATTATTCTATATATAATATATTTATTCAAACAGCTTTTTTCAGGAAGTTCACTTTGATCTCCTGACATGTTTCGACTGTCAACTGTCAGTCTTCTTCAGAGGCACCTGTTGATTGCTTTGATGTGTCCTATGAGTTCTTTCTTTCTCTTAAGGGGCAACCCAACAATAAATGGTACAGAAGGAAACAAACACAAACGCTGGATCAAAGAAGTTATCAAAACCAGAGGCCATTGGGCGACAGGGGGCGTGGCCATAAGTGTAGTTATCAGTTATGCTACTAATTATTTTTGCATTATTGTAGATGTGACACACATTGTGGTAGACAGTCTATGTATTCATTTCTATATTTTCTTTTGCCCCCTGTTAAGAATCTCAAACTCCGCCTATGGGCGTGGCCAGCCTGACAGAACTCATAAGGACACAATAAAGCAATCAGCAGATGCCTCTGAGGAAGACTGATGTTGACATTCAAAACATGTCTGGAGATCAAAGTAAATTTCCTGATAAAAAGAAAGTTGTCTAAATAAAGTAAACCGTAACATATGTTTCTAGTTTTAATATTTCTACTACTCGGTCCCAGGCTGTGGTTTTTTGGTTTGAGTTTTTCTTCTTACTTCCTGGTTTCCTCTGAAAAGAAAACCTGAGAAGATCAGAACAGCTGCTGTGACGTGAGCAAACAGCTGTAGGGAGATGAGAATGATCAGAGTGATGTCCATTCCCCTCAGCATGTCCTGCAAGACAATTTAAGTATGACGTGAACACAGTTAAGAAATAAAGTAAAAGTAGGTAAAATCAAATAAATAAACACTCTACATTTAAATTAGGGAAATAATAGTAACTCTTACTTTAGGCCTCATTCATAAACATCTGATTCATCAGTGGCTTTTAAATACATACAAGGATCTAGTCTTATCAAAGAATTTAGTTGGAGAAATTTGTGTGTGAAATATGGTTAAAAGTGACAATAATATGTGACATTAGGTGTAAAAGTGGTGGAAAGTGTTTATAAGTGATGAACATGTCTGGAAAGTGGAAAAAATGTGCAGAAAAGTCATTAAAATGTGATGTAGAAGTGTCAGATAAGTAGCAAAAATACATTAAAAGGAGCAAAAATATGGCAAGAAAAAGTGATGAAAATAGGTTAAAATATGGAAAGTTTGGTGTAGTTGCAGAAAAATGGTAAAAATAAGCAAAAATGGGCTCAAATTTTTCAGAAAATATTTTTGGTTTCTTGAAGGCATCTGATGACCCCCTCCCAGTGTCTCACAACCTTACAGGGGATCCTGACCCCAAGGTCGGGAACCCCTGATCTAAGTTGCGTTTGTCGTATCTTTTTGTCATTAGGTGTGAATGCAAAATATGTTGAAGAGTACAGTGCACACATTGTGTTTTGATGTTTATTTAATATGTTTTTAATGTTTGTTCCAATCTATCACTCTTCCAACCCACATGCTTCTTTAATATTTCTAATCGTCTTGTTTTTAATTTTCTATATTTTAGAGTTGCTACGGGGGTCCTCTAGTCTGGTCCTGGAGAGCCACAGTCCTGCATACTTCCCAGTTTGAACATATACTGTTAAATACATAATATTAAAAGCCAGGGCCGTAGCACCACATTTACAGTAGTATCCTTGCATTATTATATAAGCTTTCTTTTTTCTTTACATTAACCACAGTTTAGTGACGGCTGGAATTTTTTGGTGTATAGAACTAAATATAAACACACACACAGGGCACACATAGGCAACTGGTGGCCCGGGGGCCACATATGGCCCTCAGTCTAATTTTATGCAGTCCCCAAAAGTAAATGTACAAAATGACAGAACAATACACAAAACAAGAGCAAAAAAACATTAAAAAATACAAAAAATTACAACATTGCAGGAAAATACAGTAAAAGGCAAGAGAAAAACGCAGAAAATACTCCAAAAACACACAGAACTACTACAAAAATCAACAACAGTAATACACAAAATACTCTGAAAAATATACAAAATGACAGAAAATGACAAAAGTACACAAAAAAACAAGAAAAACAAAAAAATTGACTCTGCAAACTCACAGTACTAACAAACAAGCAAAGCGACAACAGAAATACAGAAAATATACTCCAAAAAAAAATAAAAAAAAATCAAAATGACACAAATACACATTATGACTCCAAAAAATATATATTTTACAGTAAAAAATACACAAAAAGACGATAGAAATTCATAAAATGCTTCACAATGAGCAAGACAACAACAAACATACACAGAATGAGAGAAAAACACACATTTACTATAAAAACTCTGTTCTTTCCTGTATTAATGCTCAAATCGCTCATTAGTCTAAATGCTGACATTAATGTTGATCATGTGACCCTCTGATCAAACAAACACATTATTGTGGTCGGGCCCTGATGCAGCATGAATAATTGATTTTAGTGCAAAACTGTGCTTAAGAACCATCTTATGTTTACACAGGGGCCTTTTTATTCACATATAAATCATCTGAACATGTTTAAAATGCATTTTTGTACATATACTACTAAGTATATGTACACTACTAAGTACACAGGGCCCGCCTTGGTCCATGTATACTTAGTATTGTACCCTTTACCCCCCCAGTCCAACTCCCATGTTAAAAGCGTTGCCCTTACCTGGGCTATGTAGGACAGGTATATGCATTTGTCTGAAGCTCCACCCAGGACCTGGTCGTCACACATCCACGTGAACGAAGCCCCTGATAAATCTATGGCGTACAACACGATTCCCACGATGGAGAAAATCGCTCCCACTATGTTGAAGATGGCGGAGAAGATTCTCTGAGAGGAAGAGACGGAGCGTTCATATTTAGTGTGTAAATAACTATAACTCAGGATTTACTGACCAAGCAGTATCTGATGCAGCTCAGAAACGTCATGATTCCAACGATGATGGACTGGAGACAGAAGAGCAGAGAATTACTCATCACCAGGGCGTTTTGTGTGGTTTTTTTGGTCAGTGAATGAAATATGAGATTAGAAAGAAAGATAAAAATACAGGAACACACAAAAAAATAATAATCAAAGGACACACATGAAACATTGTTTATTTTCATGTATATTTTGTTATTGTTTGGTGTATTTGTTTCGGTCATTTTTTGTGATATTGTTGTCATTTTTACATTATTTAGTGTGCTGTTTTGTCTGTGTGTTTTTGTTGTCATTTAATGTATATTTAATGTCTTCTTTTGTGAATTTGTTGTCATTTTGCATGTTCTTGTTGTAATTTTTGTTGTGATTTTGTGTAGTTTTTTGTCTTGTGTGTTTTTATTGTCAATGTATTTTCCTGTCTTTTTGTGTGATATTGTTGTCATTTTGAATGGTGCGTTTTTTGTTGTCTTGTGTGCTTTTGTTGTCATTAAGTGTACTTTTTGTTGTTGTTTTGTGTATTTTTCTTCATCATTTCAAATTTTCTGTGATGTATCAAATGAACTTGGTTTTTGGGGGCCCCACAAACACGGAGCACCAGGTGCCGGTGTGCGACCTAAAACAGACGGGACTGGGGCTCTTTAGGAACCGGCTTTAGGGAACACATATATATACACATACGGCATCATCACCACCAAAATAAAAGAGAGTTACCACAGCTCCGAGCCAATAAGCAGCGTATAAATTGTTCACATCATAAGGACCAGTGTTTGGACGTCCTGGACCCAGTCCGATGTTAAACAGACCCACCATGATCTGAACCGTCTGTGGACGCCACAAAAAACATCACATTTAAGACGTGGAACAGTTCAACTGAGAAACTTACTCTGGAGTTTTCGACTCACTGCGAGGCTATCGAGGCTGAAGCATAAGTAACAGCCGACAGTACGACGCAGAGGTGGGCGCCAGCTGCTGACCAATGACATCACAGCCGCCACTGCTGACGCTTTGTCTTTAACAACAGCAACGGACATCCTGGAAACACGAAACATAGAATACAACACAGGAAGTGACAGAAGCCACAACAGGTGAACATTCACACAAAAACGTCATTTAGACGGTTTTTTTTTTTTGGGCCAAATCTGGTCTTAGCCACGAGTTAACCACAAATATTCACTGAATTTTTTAAACTGTCAAAATTGGTCAAATTTAGCCTCAATGTAGTTGATGAAATGCAGTTGGTCCAATTTCTGCCCAATTATAGTTGTTGAAATTGAGTTGTTAGTAAATAATCCAATTTTAGTCCTTATTTAGTCATTGATATTAAGTTTTTGGTTTTGTTACTGTGAAAATTTAGTTGTTGACATTCAATTGTCATTGGATCATCCAACCTGGTCCAATTCACAATATCACAAATATAGTCGTAGAAATAGAGTTGCTATTGGGTTAGGTCCAAATTTCTCCCCAATACAGTCGTTTAAATTAGGTTATCATTAAACCGTCCAACGTAGTCCAATTTTAGCCTTTATTTAGTTGTTGAAATTCTTTGGTTTTTTTTAACCTTTAAAATTGGTCCAAATTTAGTCTCAAAATAGTCATTGAAATTGAGTTGTTATTGAATCTTCCAACATAGTACAATTTTAACCCAAATGTAGTTGTTGAAGTTGTTTTTTTTTACCTGCAAAATTGGTCCAATTTTAGCCCAAATATTGTTGTTGTTATTGGAACATCCAACTTGTTCCAGATTTAGCACATTTGGTCCAATTGTGGCCCAAAAACTGTAATTTGGACCAAATTAGCCCAAAAAATAATAAGAAAAGGTATTGTTACAACTTCAACCATAACAGCCTAAACATAAACCAAAAACTCAAATCTGATCCTGGTATAAATTTCTACAAAGATTCCCACAATTAGATATCACATTTCTGGAAGGAAAAATGCAAAACTTTTAATGAATTAATTAATTAACAAAATTCATCTTGGTCGGATAGTACCACGATCAGAAAAAGACAACTTTTTATCTTCACTTTTCTACCAGATTTAATTTTGTTGTTACTTGTGGCAAAGACGTCTTTTCCTCCATATTTTGCTGACTAACATGTTTATTTATTGTTGGTTTAGACACAGGATGGAGTTAAATCTGCTGAATCATCCATAGAGACTTTAATTAAATCAGTAATTACTAATAAACTGAGTCATTGATTAAAGACACATCATTTCTCTGATGTGATGTCATCTGATTCTAATCTTTGTTGGGACTTAATCACATGATGATTGAAGGCGGAGCTACAGAAACAGGTTTAGTCAGATTATGATTTCCTTTAAACATGTATTTCCTTCAGAGGTTTATTCCATAAAACAGGTTATGTTCTTCTCTGAGTATGTTACCATGGCAACATTGTCCATGAACTAAACCTGGTCACTGGCAGGTTTTATCAAAGAAACCCTGGGTTTCTACCTGGCTCCGCCCACCTGAACACCTAAATGAACCTTAACACTTTTCTCTGAAACACATTAGTGACATCACACACCACAGACGTGTTCACATCATTACTAATGTTGTGTTGCTTTAGGTTTATTTACTGTAGTTTTCTTTCTAACATTGTGGATATAGATCATTTAACATCTACTGACGTCTGTAGTAAAGTTCACTGAATACAAACCTGTAGATAATATAAAGGAGGAGATGATCATTTAAATTAATACACTTTTAAGGCCTGATTATTGTTTTATATTGTTATACAGTTAAATCTGTAGATCATACATCTTTGAAGGTGTGATGACGCAGTGAATTGTGACGTTGCTCTTGGAAGCGATGGGTCGTGGGTTACTGTATTGATACATTAGTTTTGCCATGTCTAAAACTCACGCACACAACTTTACACTGTCTAAAGCTGGCATTGGCAACTGGTGACCCACAATAAAACACACAAATTAACTCCAAAAACACACAAATTAACTCCAAAAACACACAAAATGACACAAAAAAAAACACACAAATTAGTAAATATATATATATACAAAATGAGCAAAAATACACAAAATGGCAAGAAAAATACATAAATTTACACAAAATAACAAAACAAATGAATTGAAAGAATAATATACAAAATGCCAATGAAAATATATGAAAACATTCCAAAGAGAGCAAAAACACACAAAACAAATTAAGATTGAGGACAACAAAAACACACAAAATAACAGAGAAATACACAAAACACACAGATTAGAAAAAAAAAGACACAAAAGCACAATAAATGCAGAGAAAACATCCAAATGAAAGAATAATATACAAAACGACAGTAAAATACATAAAATGTCTCCAAAAAACCAAAATAAAAACAAAATTATAGAAAATTATACAAAATAATTTAATAAACAAACCAACCTTTAGTTGTTTCCTGTGTTAATGCTCAGATTGGTCATTATTTTAAATGCTAATGTTAATCATGTGACCCTCGGATAATCTGATACATCACATTTTTATGACCTTTGTTGTGATAAAAACATAAACATTTATGGTTTAAAGTTTATTTCCCATAAATCCATATTATAATGTAGGTTTAGATAAACTCACCTGTTACTGCACAGCTGACAATCAGCTCACGTGATGGTGCGTTCAGGTACAAATACTTCTGCTGTTGGAAAAACCCTGATATGTTGTCCCTTCAAAATAAAAGCCCAAGTGTCCATAGTGTAAACTCTTCTTAGTTTTTCCTGCTGCATGAGCTGATGATTATAGTTTATGGAATCAATCAGCCAATAAAAATGATTTAAAAATGATGATATTTTATCTTGACAGGGATGCTTTACCTGTGAGTCATTTAACAAAACAAATTTTCCTCCTCAAAAACAAGAGAAATAAATACTTACTTTATTTTGAAGGGGATTTATTTTTTTCCTCCCGCTGTTGGAGCGGTTCTATTACATTTCTAACACTAGAGGGCAGTAACTCGTTACTTTTCTTCATCTGTATTTGTATCCATGGGTAGATTAAAATCAGATTATTCAAAAAACACAAAAGTGGTCTCATAAAAAAAAAAAAAAACACAATATAGAATATTTACTATACAAAAAGATTATGAACAATATTCATTAAAAGGTAAATATATAATTAAAAATGTGAATAAAATACACATTTGAACAGATTTCTTGTCACTTGCTTTTCAGAATCCGAATCAGAAATGTTTTTAATGGCCATGTACAGTTTTAAGGACAGTACAAGGAATTTGTCTTGGCAGTTGGTGCACAAAACAAACAAACAAACAAAAAAATTAATAAAGAAAAAAAACAAAGAACAACCCAGCAACAATAATAATAATAATAATGATAAATATAAAGGATGAGGGATAAATAAAGGATAGATAGAGAATAAAGGATAAATAGTATGTATATATATATATATATATATATATATACAGTGCAGCAGATAATGTCATCATGGAGGTGGTGATCGGGTGGGGGGGGGGGGGGAGGGGGGTTCAGTGGGTGACTTGGGGTGTGTTCATGTGGATGGTGGCAGAGGGAAAGAAGCTTTTTTTGTGTCTGGAGGTTCTGGTCCTGATGGACCTAAACCTCTTTCCCGAAGGAAGAGATTGAAACAGTTTATGACCGGGGTGGGAGGGGTCGGCCACAATCTTTCCTGCACGCCTCAAACGCTTGTAGTTTGTAATTTACCTGAGCCTCTCCAGACAGAAGCCGAGTCATTCGCAGAGAACTGATATTGTAGCTTCTCTGAGTACAAACGTTTGGCTTTTCTCACCTCCTTTCCAAACGTGTACTTTGACTCTCTGTACCTGGCTCTGTCTCCACTCCTGAAAGCGTCCTCTTTGTCTGCCCTCAGCCCTCTGAGCTTAGCTGTGAACCAGGGTTTGTCATTGTTATAACTCACCCTGGTCTTTGTTGGAATGCCTCACAGAAGCTGATGTAGGACGTCACAGCGTCTGTAAACTCGTCCAGAGAACTGTTCACAGACCTGAAAACATCCCAGTCACTCCAGTCCAAACACTCCTGGAGTTTCTCCACTGCTTCACTGGTCCACTGTTTAGATTCCTTCACCACAGGTTTACAGGTTTTTCTTGTTCAATCTGTTTATTTATTTATTCATCTGAATAATATCCACTGTTATTCAGGAAGTTCATAGTTATTATTTGGGCAATAGTATATAGTCATCTTAAAGATGGAAATCCTTGTTTTAAATCAGAAATAAAATGGGTTAAAAGTGACCAGAAATGATGGAAAGAAAAACGATATTTTAAAAACCACAGAAATTGGTTAAATGTTGCAAATTAGAGTGGATAAAAACTGACAGGAAAAGTGGTAAAAAGGGTTCAAAGTGTCATTATTGGAACAATTAGTTTGAAATGGTAAATAATGGACATGACAAATGGTGAATGTGGTTAAATTGGAAAAGAGGTTAAAAGTGACAATAATGTGTAAACATATGTGACATTAGGTGTAAAAGTGGTAGAAATGGTTTGTAAGTGATGAACATGTCTGAAAAGTGGAAAAAAAGTGCAGAAAGACATTAAAATGTGATGTAGAAGTGTCAGAAATGGGAGAAATGTAGCAAAAATACATTAAAAGGAGCAAAAATATGGTAAGAAAAAGTGATGAAAATAGGTTCAAACATGGTGAGTTTAGTGGAGTTGTAGAAAAATGGTTAGAAAAAAAAAATGGGCTCAAATTGTGTGTATATATATATATATAATGTTAGTTTCATGAAGGCAGCTGGCGACCCCTTCCCATGGGGTCCTGAGAACCCCTATTTTAAACAATGAGTCTGTCATTCTTAGGTTACTCGAGGGCCGAATCGAACGCTGCAAAGGGCCGGATTTGGCTCCCGGCACCTTGAGCTTGACACTTACTGTACACCATGAATTCATAGAGAAAAAGTGTAGTTCACATTATTAGTCACTAGATGAAGCTGATGGTGAAGAAATCTATAGATATGTCTCTACAGTGTATTCATTCATACCTCAATTTCAAAATAAAACTATATAGACTTATATTATGGAAAATAGAAACATAGAAATTTAAGTCTTGACTGTAAAATAAGAGCATAGGCAAAAAAAAAAAAAAAAAAAAGCATTCAATATATAAACCGTCTCCAGATTTGCGCAAACTACAATGTATGTAACGTAGGGATGTAACGATTCACTCAACTCCCAATACGATTTGATTCACGATACTGGGTTCACGATACGATTCTCTCACGATTTATTTTACAAAATGGGACTGTAGACAAATGACTGAAAAATATTCCTCTATTTTTATTTAGAAAATACTGTATTATTTTGCTTTTATTTTTCATTGTCAAAAGAATTCCTTGATAAACTATTCAAAACAATGCAATTTAACTAAAAATAAAACTTGAATGAAATAAATAAAGGAATAATACAAATGAAGAAGAAGCCAATTAATTTAAATTCTGGTTCTATAGTAAACAATGCAAAATTGCATAATAGTTATTTTTAAAAGTGCAACTGAAAATGTATTTTGTGCCTTAACTTAAAAAAAACCGTCATTGCACTGATTTACGTCACATATTTGTTTGGACCAGCAGAGGGCGCTGGTAACCCAGTGGTTGGTTGGCATGCAGATTCTTGCAGTGAAGAGATGCTATGCTAGCAGACAGAGCTAATAGAAAAACGTGACTTTTACAGATATTCACGTAATATTAGATATAATTTCGGTGCTAAAGGGGTAAGGAATCATATATGAATATGTTTAAGAGTAGAAGGCGGTCAGAAAGAAAGAAGTAGCAGATTCCGCCCGCCAAGTACACTGCTGAACAAGAGAAGGGATAAATATATAGTGCCCTCTGCTGTTTAAAAAAAGTACTGCGATTCAATTTTCAAAGTATCAATGTCTATCGTGATACCTATGAATTGATTTTTAACTGCCTTACAGTTAATCGTTACATTCCTAGTGTAACGTATATAATAATGCAAAAATTATTATGATTATTATCGATAATGTTGACCCGTCACATAATGTTGTAAATTCATGATAAAATCTTTCTGCTTCATTGTTGCTGCAGTACCATAACATAAACACCAGAAGAAGAACCAACCTAAAGTCTCTAGAGTTTGGGACTTTGTGAGGTCTTTGAAAGGAAGATGATGGTCACATGACTCGAGGACCCAAAAATAACTTGTATTTTTAAAAGAAGAGCAAATTATTTCATAAATATTTGATTAATTCACCGTGTTTTATGGGACTTATTTACTAATAATACTAATATTTGTATATTATGTACATTATATATACATATAAGAATTGTATTTTTTCTAAATTAATTTGGGAAAACTGAAATGAAAACCTCCACGTATGAATAGGGGCCTCTAGTGTTGGACTGACGGGCTGTTTCTGGCCCCTGAGCCCTATGTTTGACATCCTTCCTTTCTGATGAAATCAGAAAATCTATAGAACACAAACAAATAATCTTTTCTCATGATAAAGTTCACGTCTGCGTCTCAGTCGGGCGTCGCAATGCTACCGATGACCCACTGTCTGACGTAGTTGGACTTTTGGTTCTCGCGGTTCTTTTGATCTTCAGGATCTTCTTGGTGGGGGTCCGAGGACTCCCCAAAGCCGCTGTCCACGGTGTCCAGGTCCATGTGGGGGTAACTGTCCTCAGACGGATCGGTGGACACGAATGAGTCCAGAGAAACACGCTCAGGCTCCTGAGGGCGTTGAACCGAGGACCTGCTGGACCTCTGAGGACCCTCCTGATGGTCCTGGATCGAGCCCACCAGGACTTCCTGTTGGAGGTGGTCTCCAGACAGAACCACAGTGTGGAGGGAGATGCTGGGGGAGGTTCCACCATCATCACTGGGCTGTGGGAGAGGATGATGATGGAGTTCACCTTCATCCTCACCATCACCGTATCCACTGAGGTTCTGCTTTAGTCCCAGAGAACAGGGACTGGAACTGGCAACGTGCAGGTAGTCGTACTCACTGAACACAGGCTTCACCCACTCCTGTAAGACATAACAGGAAGTAGGAGTAAACCAGAGGAAATGGAACTGTGGGAAACTCTCATTCACACAAATTACTTTCAAAATAAGAGGACTGAAATAATGCAGCTGAAAAAAGAAAATATATAAATACATCACATTTTAATGACTTTTCTACACATTTTTTACACTTTATGAGTAAAACTATAATGTAGTACAGGGCTTCCCAACGTTGGGGTCGTGAGACACTGGGAGGGGGTCGCCAGATGCCCTCAAGAAACTAAGAATATTTTCTGAACAATTTGAGCCCCTTTTTTTGGTTATTTTTTAACCTTTTTCTGCAACTACACCAAAGTTGCCATATTTTAATCTATTTTTATCACTTTTTAGCCAAATATTTGCCATTTGTGCCACGTCTCCATTAAATTTCAATGTCTTTTCTACACATTTTTTCTACTTTCCAGACATGTTCAGCACTTATAAACCCTTTCCACCACGTTTACACCTAATGTCACATATGTTGACACATTATTGTCACTTTTAACCTCTTTTCACCAGATTTCATGCTTATTTTTTGCCAACTTAACCACATTCACCGTTTGTCATGCCCATTATTTACCAGTTTAAACTAAATTTCCCTACAATTTTAAATTCTATTACCCACAATTTGCAACTTTTAACCAACTTCTGTGGTTTTTAAAATCCCATTTCACCTCCTTTTCCACCATTTTTGGTCACTTTGAACCATTTTATTAGTGATTAAAACCAGGATTTCCATCTTTAAGATGATTATAATAATAATAATAAACGTTCCTGGATAACAGTGGATATTATTCAGATGAATAAATAAATGTGGTTATCACAGATTCATAGAACAATGGACCATCATTTTACTGACTTTATAGATGACCTTGTCTCCACATGGGGGACCTTTATTTTGGGGGTTGGGGGCCTAAAATGTTGGGAACCACTGCTCTAAGAAGCTCTTTCTCTGACCTTTGAAGCCCCGGCTTTTATCTAAATTTGTGACGACAGAATAAAATAAAACTCATTTCAACAAACCACAGAATTTTCCTCTTGAGTTTTGACTTTCACATGTATTATTTATTTTACAGTCCTTTTGTCACAGAAACAATGACGTAAAAACTCTTCTATGCATCTGTCTACAGGATTCCACATCCCACAATGCACTGCACCAAACAATTTAAACCTTTTACATATTTTCTTTGAAAAAAATAATCCCTGATTTATTGATCTGTCCTTTTGTGTGTCTTTGTTTTTCTTTGTCATTTTGTGTATTTTATTTGTTGTTTATTTGTATTTTTGTGCTCAATTTGTGTGTTTTTGGACTCCTTTATTGGATTTTTGTTGTCATTTTGTTGGTTTTTTGGGGTCATTTTGTTTATTTTTGTTTGTTTTTGGAGTACTTTTGTGTATTATGTTTTCATTTTCTTTATTTTGTTTTCATTTTGTTAGTTTTTGTTGTTTTGTGTGTTTTTCTTGTAAATTTGTGTGTTTTTGGAGTCCTTTTTTGGATTTTTGTTATTTTGTTCATCACTGAATCACACTCAGTGAAAGAAAATATTCATATACTCTTAAAAAGACACGTACATGTTCTATGAGTACTGATAACTGACTCGTGTTAACCATTTTAATCAGTGACACTTTGGGTTTTTGACGCTAAATCTTAACTTGTAACCTTTAAAAGTTGAAATAGGTGATTTTCCTTGTGTGGTATGACTGTGATATACAAATATCTACCTACAGGATTTCCCACTCACTGACACAGAAAAGTCCCCGACACACACACCAGTTGTTCTTCTGAATCTCATACCTTAAAGTTCCCTCCATAGCTGTGGTACAGAGGCTTGAAAAAGTCACCAGGCTGTGGGATGTAGGCAATCACCTCCAGTTTCCTCTGCCAACACCTGAAACACACACAAGTTCAGCTTTAGCTCACACACACACACACACACAGAGGATAGAACCAACAGGGAAACCAGCTTCCTGTCAATGACGTTCTTATCACAGACTTTGCATGTCCATTAAGCAGTTAGCTTTAGCATTAAACGTTGTTGTTTTTGTTCTACATGAGGAAAGAAAAGAAAGGGACAGAAATAAGAAAACAGACACGTGATTGTGTCTGATCTGAAGGTCACATGATCAATATTTATGTCAACATTTAGTTACATAACAATGATTGATCTGAGCATTAATACAGGAAAGAACAAAGGGTTTTGTTGTCAATTTCTGTGTTTTTGGGAGTCATTTTGTGTATTTAATTTTTTCATTTTTGTGGTTGTTTTGTGTGTTTTTGAGTATTTTTTTAAATTTTTGTTGTTATTTTGTGCATGATCCTTTAGTTTGCGTATCTTTCTTGTCAATCTGTTTCTTTTTAGAGTCCTTTTGTGTATTTTATTTGTCGTTTTGTGTATTTTTGTGGTGAATTTGTGTGTTTTTGGAGTCACTTTGCGTAATTTTGTGTATTTTTTGTCATTTCGTTGTGATTTTGAGTATCTTTGTTGTCATTGTGTTTTTTGAGTCATTTTGTGTATTTCTTTTGTCATTTCGTGTGTTTTATTTGTTGTTTTGTGTTTTTTATGATCAATTTGTATATTTTCTCTCATTTTGTTATTTTGCCATTTTCGTTGTTGTTTTGTTTGCTTTTGGAGTTATTTTTGTGTACACATGTTGCGTACTTGTCTGTTATTCCTGTGTGTGTTTAAAGTTTCAAATCAATTTGTGTATTTGTGTTCATTTTGTAAATTTCTCTGTAATTTTTGTCTATTTTTTGTCGACTTGTCTGTTTTTTTGGTTAACTTTGCTTATTCCTGTGATCATTTAGTAAATATGTCTGTGATTGTATGTGTTTTTTGAGACATTATATAGTTAGTGATTAATCTGAGTGAGAAATAAAAGCATGTGAAGTGTTTTCATGGTTTGCTGCTGCAAGGTTCAGTGCACAGACTGTGGTTTTTCTCTCTGTGGGAGGAGAAAACCGGAAAGCATGAAGCGATAAGATGAGAAACACATTGATCTTTTACTGGAACACACATCATTGTTGGTTATTATACAAATGCATATATTACAAATACAATAATGACTCCAAAAACACACACATTGACCACGAAAACACACAAATGACAAAAAATACTCAAAATGACTCCAAAAAACCCAGAAATTGACAACAAAACCTATTGTTGTTTCCTGTATATTGATGCTCTGATTGGACATTATTGTAAATGCTAATATTAATATTGATCATGATCAGATCAGATAAAATCACATTTTCGTAGCTCCTGCTGTGATTAAAGCTGCTCATTTCTAATCATGTATGGCTCATTTTACAGCCTGAACAAATAAAAGAAAAGACTTTCTGGTGAACAATGTGTGACGTGGGCAGAACTTTGTCAACTCACGGTGTGAATCGAAACCCCATCAGCAGCAGCACCAACACCACAACCACAGGCAGACAGATGTGCCACCACGTCCAATCAGCTTCTGCACAGGAGAGGCGTGAAGACGTGATTCTCACACACAAATAAGATACACAAAAATACACAAAACAACAAATAAAATACACAAAACAACAAATAAAATACACAAAATGACTCAAAAAACAGACAAATTGACAAAAAATAAATAAAATACACAAAAGTATTCAAAAAAGAAACAAAATGACAACAAAAATACAAAAATGACTCAAAAAAGAAACAAAATGACAACAAAAAGACAAAATAACAGTAAATAGACAGAAAACACATAAAATTGACCAAAATTGACAACAGAAATAAACAAATTGACAAAAAAGACACAAAATGAAAACAAAAGACAAAATGACAAAAAATACACAAAATGACAAAAAACAAAATGACTGAAAAAACACACAAATTGACAACAAAATAAGCAAAATGACCCCACACACACACACACACACACATGGACCATGAATTAACGTGTGTTTGTTTTTGTACCATGACATTCTACAGGAGCTCCATCCTCCTCCTCCTCCACCCTCCAGGCTGCAGCGGCGCTCCACTCGCTCCACGGGCCCTGGTAAAGGTAATCAGGACACATTCTGGCCTGAACGTCCACCACGTAGTCCACACGGGGACATAAAGCCCTCTTAGCCAATAGGAGACTTCTTTGTTCAGTTGTGAAGGACTGAGCAGAATCCTGTGAGGAACCAACCAATCATTATCCATCAGTGTTATGTATTATTATTTTACTCTTAATATCCAGAGGTTTTGTCACCTTCTTTGGGTGTGGTCTCTCTCTGAGGCGCACCCTGTAGGTGAGGCAGTGCTTCTCGGGGTTGGTGTCGTTCCACGAGATGTTGTAGAAACTCTGGATGTTTGTCACTGTGACGTCAAAAGGAGCTGCAGGTTTTACTTTGAAAAGAAACAAGAGAATATTCATAATATTCAGTAACATGAGGGATGACGTTTGGGTTTTAGTTCCTAATATTAATGTTGTTCATAATAAACAACTACACACAAACGACAACAAAGAAGGACTTTGAATACCCTCCAAAATAAAGTTATAGTTGGATTTTTTTTAGGCATCAAACAGCTTGAGAAACCAAATGACTGTAGAAACACACAGAGACAACAGAAATAAACAAAATGACTGAAAAAACACAGAGATTGACAACAAAATAAGCCAATGACAACAAAAACACACAAAATAACTATAAAAACACAAAAGTTGTCCACAAAATGAACAAAATAAAAACAAAAATCCACAAAATGACAACAGAAAGACAAAAATGACAGAAAATAGATAAAAAAACACACCAACTGACCACAAAACAACAAATGAAACACACAAAATGACATGAAAGATACACAAAATGACAACAAAATTACACAATATTACAAATGAAATACACAAAATTACAGAAAAAGACAAAATTACTCCAAAAATAAACACACTGACAACAACAAAAAGCAAAAATACACAAAATGACTCTAAAAACACACACATTGACTATGAAAATACACAAAACAACAACAAAAATACACAAAATGACATGAAAGATACACAAACTGACCACAAAAACCACACAAACTGACCACAAAATAAACAACATAAAAAGTGAAATCACAGAAGTATCCAAAAACAAACAAAATGACATCACATGAACTCTTCATTGTGATGAATCTGGAGCAGAACGTACCAACATCAGCCAGGGACCAGTTTTTTGACTCGGCCATGTCGCTGTCATGCTGAGTCATGGTAGACGTACACTGAGTTCCCACAGACGCCACAGAGTCCAGGTCGTCCAACAGCATGGAGCACCAGGTCAGAGGAAGGAGGATCTCACAGGAGCTGCTGACGTTCAGGTCTTCACCGCTGGACACAGGGAGAAACTCATGGTTCATCACCAAAAACATCATAAAATAACGTATGATATTCACTACGTTAACAAACGACTCATCGCTATAACATAAATGGTAAAAATGGTAAATGGACATGATTTATATAGAGTTTTATCACCACTGAAACAGTCTTTACATATCAGCTCATTCACCCAATCACTCTCACATTCACACACCAGTGGGACAGGACTGACATGCAAGGCACTAGTCGACCACTGGGAGCAACTTAGGGTTCAGTGTCTTGCCCAAGGACACATCGACACATAGTCAGGTCCTGGGATCGAACCCCCAACCTCTCGATCAGAAGACAACCCAAAACATAAACATCATGAAATACCGTTTGAGATTCATTACGTTTACAGACGACTCACCGCTATAACACAGGGAGAAACTCTGGTTTATCACTAAAACATTTCTGAATTTTTGATTATTGTGGGTTTTGTGAGTTTTTGGGAAATTGTGTGTTCTTCTGTCATAATAGTTTAGAGCTGCCTGAAACGTTACATTGTTTTACAAATCGTATCGAGTCGGAGCTCCAACATCAGGTGGCGTTCCAAGTAGTGATGTAACGATTAATCGTAAGGCAGTTAAAAATCGATTCATAGGTATCACGGTTGATATCAATTTTCTGAAAATTGAATAGCAATACTTTTTTTAACCAGCAGAGGGCGCTATCCACAAGTGTAGGAGGCGGGCGGAGTCTGCTAATACTTTCTTTCTGGCCGCCTTCTACTCTTAAACATGTTAATCAATGATTCATTACCCCTTTAGCACCGAAAGAATATCTGTAATATTACTTGAATATCTGTAAAAGTCACGTTTTTCTATTAGCTCTGTCTGCTAGCATAGCATCTCTTCTTCACTGAAAGATATCTGCATGCCAACCGACCACTGGGTTACCAGCGCCCTCTGCTGGTCCAAACAAATATGACGTAAATCAGTGCAATCACGGTTTTTTTTTTTTTTAAAGTCCAATCGTTAAGGCACAAAATACATTTTCAGTTGCACTTTTAAAAAGAAAAAGAACTATTATGCAGTTTTGCATTGTTTATTATAGAACCAGAATTTAAATTAATAGGCTTCATTTTCATTTGTATTATAACTTTATTTATTTAATTCAAGATTTATTTTTAGTTAAATTGCATTGTTTTGAATAGTTTATCAAGGAATTCTTTTGACAATGAAAAATAAAAGGAAAATAGTACAGTATTTAAAAAAATTTGTCTACAGTCCCATTTTGTAAAATAAATCGCGAGAGAATCGTATCGTGAACCCAATATCGTGAATCAAATCGTATCGGGAGTTGAGTGAATCGTTACATCCCTAGTTCCAAGTCACTATTTAGGCCGGACTCCACACGCCACTCGCTTTCTTCTTGTTGTTGTGTCCACTAGTTATAATCACTATTCCTCTGTTATTCCTATAATCTATGGATGTGTACGCATCAATGCTTGGAGCCTGATTTTTGATTTGGGGTACAGGGGGGCCCCAAGGGGCCCCACAAGAAGAAAAAAATGAAAGTCGATTTGTCATTTATTTGTGAGTCAAATATTATGACGGTTGGTGGTACAGAATTATTGGCACATATCAATATATAAATGGGGCCCATTATCCCGTACGTGTCACGAGGGCGCCAGGGGGCCCCATTTTTCAAATGGCTACTCCTCCGTTAGATCTCGTTAGATAGGAATGCAGTTTGGTATGAATATGATAATGATAATGAATGAATATGATGAGATGCTCAGAGCGTTTTTTTTTTTTTTTTTTTTTTTTTTAAATGGGGCCCGGGGGCCCACCCACCATTTCTGGTAATTTCACACATTATGGGAACATAGTCGTGTGATATATCGTTTCAAAGGTAATTCAACGTAGATTATGATTATGTCTCGCACAATTGGATTAGGGGGCCACCCCCCTTTTTACAGCAATTTCCAGTCGTTTTCTAATTTATTTATTGCAACAGCTGGTGTTACCAAATCATTGTCACATACCAATATGTGAATGGGGCCCATTACTCTGTATGTGCCACGGGGCGCCAGGGGGCCCCCATAATGCTCGTTGAATCAGGCTGTAATTTGATATGGATATTTTATAAGCAGATGTCTAGAACCTCTCTGAGACCTATTTTTACTCGATGGAACCGAGTTATTTGATTAAATTCTGGGGAACGTGGTACGTGCTATTTGGCGCGGAGACGTGTTCATGTAGGAAGTCGGAAAATCTCAACTTTGTGAGTTAAGACTGATATTCAGAAGGACATTCGGGTATGAATCCCTGTCTGTTCTTCATCCCCAGTGACTTTTACCTGCAGACGACTTGAACGTGGACAGGAAGTGGAGACGCCTGGACAGGAAGTGGAGACGCTGTGCAGGAGCAGTTAACCGTCTCCATGTAGTCAGTGGAACAGGAGTGGCTGCAAAACGATGCAACTGCACCGGAAACACAACCATAAATCAAGTCTCACAAAATAAAGACATTTACTTCTATTAAAAGCTTGTGTTTTTTAACAGAAATATGACAGAAAGGTGAAAACTCTGCTACTGTATGTGATGTCTGCCATGAGCGATTCGTACAGGTTTTCAGTCACAAAACATGAAAACAAGCAACGCAGAGAATCTTTTAATATAAGACTTGCCTTGTTATTTCTTTTAATTATGAAAGTTTTTTCTTAAGAAATTTACTTTGATCTCCTGATATGTTTCGACTGTCAACTGCCAGTCTTCCTCAGAGGCATCTGCTGATCACTTTGATGTGTCCCTAATTTCCGCGCAGTCATTCCAGAAAGTTCATTTTGTCTTGTTTTGCTTTGATCTCCTGACATTAAAGTCGTAATATGTCAGGAGATCAAAGTAAATGAAACCCTAACATATTCAAATAAAATGAGCCTAAAACTGAATAAAAGTAATAATAATAATAATAATAATAATAATAATAATAATAATAATAATAATAATAAAATACATGAGGATAAATATACCGTTATGAAGACAGAGTGTGAAGCCCAACAGCTTTAGGAGGGGGAGGAGCAGAGGTCTGGGTGTCATGACGACAACTTCAACTCTGAAACATTTCAAAGAAGCATTTCACAATAAAAGCATACAAATGTGTTTTAAAAACCACATGAATGAGTAAAGTAACTAATTTTAGTTCAGTGGCCAAAAATGAAACACTTGGATCTTTTCAGATCAAAAAGATCAAAGTGTCGTCTTTTTGTGTGGGTTTTGTTGTTTTGTGTGTTTTTGATCATCATTTTGTATGTTCATGTTCACATTTTGTCAAATTTTTCTATAATTCTCTGAATATTTGTTGTCGATTTGTGCATTTTGAAAGTCATTTTCTGTTCTTTTTGTTGCCGTTTTGTGTAACTTTGCTGGCATTTTGTGTGCCTTTGGGCAATTTTATAGTAAATTTATATTAATATACTAAATATATACTTCTAAATTTAGACTATTAACATTTGGCCACAGGTTGCCTATTATGGCTTAAGCTATCAATGTGAGGGATGTTGTAAATCCAATCATTCCTTAAATTTGCGACCAGTTTTCTTCAAAATTTTAAATTAAATATTTGCAGGATTTCCATGGAATTATTTGATGTTCTCGCAAACAATCAAAATATGAAAAGAAAGATTATGAGCCCCACGTAGTTCATTGACTCTGTGAGTTTTGAGATGTGTTTTTAAAACATGATTCATATCTCCTGCTTTGAAATCCTGGCTTAAAAAAAGAAGTGAAGCTTTCATTGAGGATTTACCTTCTCGGGTGTTTTACAAGAAAGAGGAACGAATCTTTGAGAATCACATGCTCAATTAAAAAAAGATCCTAAAGATTTCTGAGGTTACAATTTACAATATATTGAAATCTGATACTTCATTAATTCAAATAAATAAAAACATTTGTTTTTAGATTTGCTTTCTTCTTGACAGGTACCACCTGTTTGTTCAGTGTGGGAATAAACCACACAGAACACACTTTACACCAAAAAATGGTTGTAAAAGGTGATGAAATGGCATTTTAAAAAACAGAAATTGGTTAAAAGTTTCACATTAAAGTGGACAAAAACTGACAAAAAGGGTTCAAAGTGATGAACATGTCTGGAAAGTAGAAAAAATGTGTAGAAAAGACATTAAAATGTGATGTAGAAGTGTCAGAAATGGGAGAAATGTAGGAAAAAATACATTAAAAGGAGCAAAAATATGTCAAGAAAAAGTGATAAAAATAGGTTAAAATATGGTGAGTTTGTTGTAGTTGCAGAAAAAGGATAAAAAATAAGTAAAAATTGGCTCAAATTGTTCAGAAAATATTTTTAATTTCTTAAAGGAATCTGGTGACCCTCTCACCGTGTCCCCCAAATGGGGTCCTGACCCAAAGGTTGAGAACCCCAGCTTTATAGAACCTGAGTTTTTTTATTTGATATTATATTTATTCTTATCACTTTATTTAAGCCTAACAAACACACTAGGCTCTGTTTACTGTCAGGAAGTGATTCCATTACAGCAGAATATTGACGTGTCGTTTTTTGAAAAAATGAAAGTAACAATTAAAAACGGATAAAAAGATTTTTTATGATAAATCGAAAAACATATTCACAAAGGAAAGTTGAGCAGAGTTAAAAGTGTTAAAAGTGCTTTGTTTTACCTTTGAAATGTGATGATAATCCACTGGTGTCAGTCAGAGCTCACAGTTCAGACAAAATCATCATCTTCATCATCTTCATCATCATCTTCATCATCATCATCTTCATCTTCATCATATTGGTCTTTGTCATCGTCAGTGTGTCTGATTATGTGTTTCACAGGAAACTAAAGGGACTTATTTCTCTGAGCGGATGCTGACTCATGTTTAAAGAACGCGGTTTGACTCATGTGGATGACGTCATGTTTGTTTTGGAAAAGTACAAACATCCGCCTTTACTTCCAAAAAAAGTAAATATAGTTGTGTAAAAAGAAAAGAAAAAGTACTTTAAGAGAAATGTAGTTTATGATCCAGATTTAGATTTCAATTTACAATTAAGATCACACCACAAAAATGAAAATAAAAAAATAAAAAAATCAAAAATCAATTGAAATCAAATATATAGTAAATAACTAACCCTAACAAAAATAAATAGAGGAAAAAATAAACAATAATTAATAACTAAATAAAATAAAATAAAAAATAAAGAATAAAATAAAGAAGAATAGATGGATAAATAAATAAAATTCTCATAATACAAATTGTAATAATAAATAAAATAAAACAAAATAAGGAAAGATTAAAAACATTTAAATAATAAATAAATATACATTCTAAAAAAAAAAAAAACTAAATTCCAAGGTTTATGCATTTTGGGGGGTTTTGTTAAATCGTTAAAAAGTAGATAAAAGTCCTTGCAGAAAGTATCTTGCTGTCTGTATTTTCCTTTTTTAATTAATTAATTATCAATAATAATATTATATTGCTCGTTATAAACTGTGGATGTTGTGTTAAATTAGTATTTAATTACTACTTCCAAGTTATTTTTTAACCACACGGTGGCAGTAGAACTTTAGATGTGTTTCACCATCAGCAGGAATCTATTTTAACTTATTTAACTTTGCATTCAAATTCAAATTCAAATTCAAAATCTCTTCTATTCCAAACAACTGGCTGAATATTATGCTAACAATTGTATATTATTTCTAATTTTATATGTGTCTGTTTTTGTTTAGTTTTTTTTCCGCATCATTTTGTTTATTTTTGTATATTTTTGTGGTCATCTTGTGTGTTTTTGGAGTAATTCTGATTAGATAGTGGGAGGAGATCACTGTCATTTAAATCAACTCTTCATTGCTGATCCAGCTCATTGGAATGTGAAGTCTATTTAAGGCCAATTTTAGTCTGACTACATTTAGGATTTAAATTAATTCAGGTACTTGGAACAGGGCCAGGAAGTTTGACCATGAGTATAAATACTCTGAATATTAAAAGACAGAAAAAAGGAGTGTTATTTAAAATGTACTTTATTAAGAAACCAAAAGTAATAAAGAAAAAACAAATCTAAAATTACAATAATATATTTGTCAAGATAAAAAAAACATGGAAACAAAAACACCAATAAACAAGAAAATACATAAATGAACTCGATCATGTTGTGACCAACTTGTATACACTATAAATGTACTATATATTATACTATATATACTATATCACACAAACTGTCAAAGCAAAAATGTAAAAAAAGAGAAAAACAACGATTGAAACTATTTACTCAGAAGTTTTTTTTAAAATGACTAAATAAATACATTAATAAATAATACTTGTGCATAAATATTACAAAATTATGGTTAAACATTTATAATTTCCCATTTTCTTTATTCTTTCCTCTTTCTTCCTTTTTTTTTGTTCTAAAAGAGAAAAATCGACCAAATGAAGTTTCGTTCTGATTAATTTACCCTCCCTTTAAATTGAATAAAACTAACAGATTACTGCCCTCTAGTGTTGGAAGTGTGACAGAACGGCATTCTATAAAATACAAATCCCCTTCAAAATAAGAGAACCATATTCCCGCCACACAGTTACATTAAAACACACACAAAATGACTCAAAAAACAAACAAAAAGACAACAAAGTCAACAGTATGACAACAAAACAGAAAATGGGACAAAAATTTGCAAAATGGCAACAAAAACAACCAAGATACACAAAAATAATTAATCACACACAAAACCACAACACAAAGAAACAAAACGACGCCAAAAACACATGAAATAACAACAAAGATACACAAAATCACACTGAAACACACAAAAAACAACAAAGATAAAAAAGACAAATAAACAAAATGACTCCAAAAACAAACAGAAGAGACACTAAAAAAGGAATATGATTTGAAAAACAACAACAAAACATAGAACAAAATACACAAAAACACAAAAACACTGACAAAACACACAAAACACCACTCAGAACATTAACAAAAATATACCAAAAATGACATGAGGATACGGTACATAATGACAACAAAAAACATAAAAATATATGTTGTTCTTTCCTATAATACAAAACAGATTTGTTTGGTTTTCATTATCAACGCAAACATGAAGTTTGATAACGTGGCAACATTTTTGTGATGTGATAAAAGTTGTCCATTGTTGCTCTAAGGCATAAAGGGATAAATGACATTAAAACACATCAATATTAACATTTATGAGTGCATTTATTTCCTTGAAGAATATGAAGAGCAACAGTTTGTGTCGTAAATGTTTAATGTTTTCTTCCTGGTGAATGTTTGTTGTGTTATGATGGATGTACATGAATGACTCGTCTCAGAAACACAAGCAACTCAAACCCTAAAGAGTTCAAACACAGTTACAACATGTACGTCTGTGACCTTTGCCACGTGTGTGTGTGTGTGTGTGTGTGTGTGTGTGAGCTCTTTTTAGAGGAGGTGTCTGAAGCAGCTCTCAGCAGGTCCACAAGTGGGGGTTTGATGCCCCTGGAGGGGCGTCCGCTCTGTGAAGTGACCCTCACGCTGAAGCAAAGTGGTGGAGGTGTCTACACGGCCAGGGTGCGTGTGTGTGTGTGTGTGTGTGTGTGTGTGTGTGTGTGTGTGTGTGTGTGTGTGTATTTTGGGGCAGTACTGCAGCTGTGCATGATGTGGTTTTTCATGTCTGACTGAAAAAGGTGGAGATTCAGAAGTGTTGGAGCATAAAATCTCTCTCTCTCTCTCTCTCTCTCTCTCTCTCTCTCTCTCTCTCTCTCTCTCTCACCAATTCGACCCAAAGCAACAGCAATTTGTGCGATTTCACAGCTCAGAGGATCACTAAACCTCTGACAACCTCACACAGAGGATGGATGGATGGATGGATGGCTATGTGGGTGGATGAATGGATGGATGGATGGATGGCTATGTGGGTGGATGGATGGATGGATGGTTGAGTGGGTGGACGGGTGGATGGATGTTAAGTGGGTGGATGAATGGATGGATTTATGGATGGATGGATGGATGGATGGCCATGTGGGTGGATGGATGGATGGTTGAGTGGGTGGATGGATGGAAGGATGGATGGTTATGTGGGTGGATGGATGGATGGTTGAGTGGGTGGACAGGTGGATGGATGTTAAGTGGGTGGATGGATGGATAGTTGAGTGGGTGGATGGATGGATGGATGGTTGAGCGGGTGGATGGATGGTTGAGTGGGTGGACAGGTGGATGGATGTTAAGTGGATGGATGGATGGATGGATGGATGGATAGTTGAGTGGGTGGATGGATGGATGGATGGATGGATAGTTGAGTGGGTGGATGGATGGATGGATGAGTGGGTGGATGGATGGATGGATGGATGGTTGAGTGGGTGGACAGGTGGATGGATGTTTAGTGGGTGTATGGATGGATGGATGGATAGTTGAGTAGGTGGATGGATGAATGGATGGTTGAGTGGGTGGATGGATGGATGGACGGATGGGTGGTTATGTGGGTGGATGAATGGATAGTTGAGTAGGTGGATGGATGGATGGATGAGTGGGTGGATGGATGGATGGATGGATGGTTGAGTGGGTGGACAGGTGGATGGATGTTTAGTGGGTGTATGGATGGATGGATGGATAGTTGAGTAGGTGGATGGATGAATGGATGGTTGAGTGGGTGGATGGATGGATGGACGGATGGGTGGTTATGTGGATGGATGAGTGGGTGGATGGATGGATGGATGGATGAGTGGGTGGATGATGGATGAATGGAAGGTTGGATGAAAGCAATATCAACTGGTTTGTCAAATCAAGGAGGATTGTTTGTAAAAGCAGAAGTGATAGTTTTTCAAACTAAAATCCCTAAAAACACTGATGAAATTAAATGAAATTTCATATTTTAAAACGTTCTTTTTTCGCAGCCATGCATCGACTATTATGAGTTTTTAAGATACTGCTTTTATTATTACGATTTAAATCTAATAATATAATGACTTAATTCTCTTAATATCATGACTTTAATCATGTGTGGATAAATCTCAATTTTTCATCTGATGAATGAAAAGAAAAAGCTAATTTTCAAGGAGCAGCATGCAGGCTCTGATTGGTCCAATCAGAGGCCACGCCCCCTCTTCTGGCACAGATGTGTTCTCTCTGCTGATGCCTCTGACCTTGGTTTGACCTTGGGTCCCAGTGGGAAACACGCAGACGCTCTGAGTCAACGGACAGGCGACGACGCTACGAGCGCTAGCACGAGCTAGCGTCTAGATAAGTGGCGTCACCTGAGGGCTTTGTTGAGGTTTTTGTTCAGCGGAGGGGGGGGCTGGGGCTGGGGCTGGGGGGTTTAAGGACATCTGTGCAGGCTTTGCAGAGGTCAGCTACGGGACAGGAACCATAGTTAATCCTCCAGCTGGGTCTGAGCACAGATCTGAACCCAACAGAAGCTAAATGAGCTGCAGCTATGATCATATAAAGCTCTGCTATGATTTTACAGCCTGAGCAGGAAATACTTTATTACCTGATGCCTGGAGCACGTGCACAGCATCTGTACGTGTGCACGTCGTCCAATATTTGGTGCTACAGCGTTCAATGATGGCAACATTATTAACTTTTTCTTTGAAATATCACAACTTTAATCTCGTAGTGTCCAGATTTTTTAATCTTAATACACCGTCATAATAATTAATCGATGGTCATGAAATTGGACTCAAACTAATTTCATCCAGATCCAGTTTATTCTGACAATTGATTAGTTTTTGGGGGCTGGACTTTAACGCGTTAATTATCATTAATGGAGTTATTAATTATTAAATGGAGGAGAAAGAAATACAGCTGGAGTGTTTTCCTCATGAACACATGTTCCTCTGGTATAAACACTACAAACACCTGTGTGTGTGTGTGTGTGTGTGTGTGTGTGTGTGGGGGGGGTCTTGCTCTCCCCCTGATATGAGGATAAAGAAAAGGTCAGGGATAAATCGACCTCATCTGATTTTTCATGGGGGGCTTTTTTAGCGATGAACGCTAATTTGATTTGTCTGACCATCGTCCAACAGGACGGCTTCTCCATGACCTCTGAACCTCGGGGGTTTCCACTTGGTTGATCAGGGCGAGAACCTTCATCTGACCCCCCTCAGCCCGTATGGTAATGTCATGATTCCCATTGGATGATGAAGCACCAGGTGAAGGCCAGAGATGGAGAGATGTTCTCGTACACGAGGAACTGAAATGAAAGTAAACAAAAACACTCAAACCACAGTTATTGTGGATCAATCATCCTGATCATGATCAATCACTTTCTAAAGGCTTGGATGACATTTATATCCCCATTAATAACCACACAGTTGGTCACAATGTATGGACACGCCCAGCTTTAAAAAACAAACACGAACGCCTGCAGATTTTGTGTCTCCTGTGCATTTAGACTTAAATTTAGATTTAACATTTAGATTCATTTAACATTTAGATTTAACATTTTATTTTAACATTTGCATTTAACATTTACATTTACATTTACATTTACATTTAACATTTAGATTCATTTAACATTTCAATTTTACATTTCAATTTTACATTTCAATTTTACAATTTAGATTGAACATTTAGATTTAACATTAAGATTGAGCATTTAGATTATACATTGAGATTCATTTAAGATTAACATTTAAGATTTAGATTTAGATTTAGATTTAACATTTAACATTTAACAATGGATTTAACATTGGCATATTGTTGCAAAAAAAATTCACAGATTTTGTTGTACATCTGGTCAGAAGCAACATAAATAAATTCACATACGTTTTTTAAAATGTGGTTTGTTGCTATATGTTGGAAAAAGTTGTCATTTTATTCAGCATGTGCAACTTTACAACCAGCGCCCCATATTAAAAAGCTGTGTTGTCATTGGTTATACTGTTAATTTTAAGCACGTTGACTCATGTTCTCGGTGCGTTACCTTTGTTTTTTTAAGTTCTTTCAGTTTGTTTCTGCGCCACCACAGTCCACACCCAGCGACGCAAGCAGTGAAAGTTATCTTTTAAAAGCAGAACAAACGAGGCTTTATTATTAACATGAACTTATTGTGTCTCTGCTTCACTTCCATAAAGCGTTCACACTCAGCTTGATCCACAGGCTCCATCGTTTCATTTTTATCCTCCTCCTCCTCACTGACAATGACCTTCACAACACCAGCATTTGGTAGGCAATGATTTATCAGCTAAATAAATTTGTTGGCTCCATCGGAATGTGTTAAAGACGCGGGGTCATCCGGTGGGTCACCCACGGCGGCCCATAAATCCCCGACAAAACACCACTTAAAAAAAAGGCAGGGGAGCGGGGACGCTGGCATGGGATCGGAAAAATGTCTGCGAATGAAAAATTGGACGACTTTTTAAAAGGAGGACAACGATACGGCGGCGGTTTTAAGGCGTATAAAGAGAGACACATAAGGCGCCATCATTGGACACCTCACCTTGAGCTGAGATGGAGTATCCGTCATGTTGACAGCGTGAGGTTAGAGGGCTCATTAACGCAGTGAAGGCCGGTGTCCTCTCAGTGATGGGACATCATGGAGCTTTAGTCGCGGCTCACCTGTCCTACCTGCCTCTCAGTCAAACTTCAGGGTAAAGTGTGCACTCGCATTCCACCATTAGTGTCAGAGACGGAAAAATGATTAAAGAGTCTCGTCGGAATTAACAAAAGAAGCAAAGTGTGCATGGAAAGACCCTCCAAAATAAAGGTCCCAGAGAGCAGGGACCCCCACTGTAGCTGAAGGTGGTTGAACACAGACATGAACATTGAAGAACAGTCATGTGGAGACAGGACCATCTATAAGGGGGAATAAAGGAGAGATTTTTGGGGTCCATCCATAAAGTCAGTAAAATGATGGTCCATTGTTCTATGAATCTGTGATAACCATATTTATTTATTCATCTGAATAATATCCACTGTTATCCAGGAACGTTTATTATTATTATTATTATAGTCATCTTAAAGATGGAAATCCTGGTTTTAATCACTAATAAAATGGTTCAAAATGACCAAAAATGGTGGAAAAGGAGGTGAAATGGGATTTTAAAAACCACAGAAATAATTTAAAAGTTGCAAATTAGAGTGGATAAAAACAAACAGAAAAAGTGGTAAAAAGAGTTCAAAGTGCTAATATTGGAAGAATTAGTTTAAACTGGCAAATAATGGGCATGATTAATGGTGAATGTGGTTAAATTGGCAAAAATAATCATGAAATATGTTGAAAAAAGGTTAAAAGTGATAATGATGTGTCAACATATGTGACATTAGGTGTAAAAGTGGTAGAAAGGGTTTATAAGTGCTGAACATGTCTGGAAAGTGAAAATAATGTGCAGAAAAGTCATTGAAATGTGATGTAGAAGTGTCAGAAATAGGAGAAATGTCGCAAAAACACAATAAAAGGAGCAAAAATATGGCAAGAAAAAGTGATGAAAAAAGGGTCAAATATGGTGAGTTTTGTGTAGTTGCAGAAAAAAGGTAAAAATAAGCAAAAATGGGCTCAAATTGTTGAAAAAAATATTCTTGGAGGCATCTGATGACCCCCTCCAAGTGTCTCACGACCCCAAATGGGGTCCTGACCTTAAGGTTGAGAACCCCTACTTTGAATGTGATACAGCTCACCTCCACACATAGCTTCATTATTTACACAGTATTTTACATCTAATAATTAAATGAAACTTCTCAGCTGCAGTTTTTCTGAAATCGATCCCATGGTCGCTCCTCCGCGGTGGTCTCTCTCCGTCCCAATACAACGACCCGTTTGACAATTAGGAAGTTCGGTGAGATCAATACACGACTTGGTGATTCTCCAAGCTTGCATTTCACTCATTTTCAATGTTGCGTACGCTGCAGATAAACCTCCTCAGATGCAGAGCAGCTGTTTTTGCTGAGCTAAGCACAAAAAGTTCTCCTACACCAGAGAACCTCACAGCCACATTTCACTGCAACTTCTACATTATTAAAGGGATCCTTCACTGCTTTTACAAGTTTGGCCTAAAACCTTCTAAATGTCCATGTCTAACAAAACACATTATTATGCACCATATTTGTTTTTTTTTAACTTAAACGTAAAAATGGGACTTGATGATGTCACAAGGCCCTACTTCCTGTAAACATCCCATTGTTTTCTATTGGAGTGAAACATTCATCCTGACTTTTTACATCATTTAGTAGACTTATAGAGCAACTTTTTTTTACTTTGATCTCCTGAAATGTTTCAACTGTCAAATGTCAGTCTTCCTCAGAGGCATCTGCTGGACACATCATAGGACACGTCAAAGCAATTAGCAAAAATAAAGTTGTCTGAATAAAGAAAACCGTCACATATTTATTCCAAAAAGAAAACAAAATGCTGGAATTATTATTGTTAAATATGGATCCACATTTTTTCATAGTGCCTTTGATGTCTTTATTGGATTGGCGGCATGTTTGTTTGCCACCTGCAGTCGATTCCCACCCGAGATAGATCCAGCCGGGTATTAGCGCTGTGGGCGGAGCTTGGAAGAAGCATAAGTGGCCAAAGCAGATGTTGAATTCCAGCCTTTAATAAGAACTAATCACCAATGAGGGGCGGGGCTGTAACGAGGCCAAGCGAAGGTTGGAGAGGAGGACGAGGGAGAGGCGGGAGAAAAAGCCGCTGGTGCCGTGGTAGAAAACCTGTGACTAATGGAAAGCAGCGAAGAAAGAAAAACAACGTTAATGTTCTCATTGTTGTGTTTGGTTGAGTCATGGGTTCAATGACTGCTGGGGATGTGAACAGTACCCGACCCCCGGGTCAGCCCACCCCACATGTTTGTCTGCATTGGAATATGAGTGACTTAGCTCTGATGATGCATTGACCAAATCAGAGGGGGGGGGGGGCACCGATGGGAGACGGAGATGGATTGGCCCCCACTAACAGGCAGATGTTTATGGCCCATTATTTACAAGCTCTTTAATCTGGGCTATTTCCTCGCCCTTGGCAATGGATGGTGTGTGGGTCGGGCTGATGGACCCCCTCCACCACTGGTCATCCATCTCCTCATGGACGTGGGGGGGGGAATAAACAAGGCTCCTGTTGCTTTTTAAAACAAAAATAGTGCTGATTATAAACTGATGGAGGTTTAATTGATTTACATTTGATTAATTGATTCGAAAAATGAGTAAAACTCTATGTAGTGCAGGGGTTCTCAACCATGGGGTCACCAGATGCCCTCAAGAAACTAAGAATATTTTCTGAACAATTTCAGCCCCTTCTTTGCTTATTTTTACCCTTTTTTCTGCAACTACACCAAACTTGCCATATTTTAATCTATTTGTATCACTTTTTTGCCAAATATTTGCTAATTCTGCCACATTTCCATCAAATTAAAAAGCCTTTTCTGCACATTTTTTCCACTTTCCAGACATTTTCAGCACTTATAAATGCTTTCCACCACTTTTCCACCTAATGTCACATACAGTATGTTGACCCAATATTGTCATGTTGAGTTGTCTCTATCACTTTGCGACAACCACAACGCAACAAATTACTGGCAATACAAGCAATATGACTCCAAAACACACAAAATGACAGAAATATACAAAACAAAGACACAAAGTGACATTAAATACAAAATCAGAGACAAATATACAAAATGGAATAATTAAAAAAAAAACAAAAAAAAAAAACTGTTCATACATGAGATGTTACTGTATGCAAGGGAACCATGGTAAGTTTTATTACCAAAAATAAACATGGAGGGATGAAAGTAACTAGTAACTTTTACTTTGAGAACTATTTAATTGAACTACTTTTTACTTGTACTTCAGTAGATATATCAGTAGTATTTTCACCTCTGCTTGGTAACTGCAGTGATCAGCCATGGTTTAGCTCAGCCTGGACTGTGTGTGTGTGTGTGTGTGTGTGTGTGTGTGTAGCTGCAGGTGATGGGGGTGGGAGGGTGTCCAGCAGAGGCCTGGACCTTGATTTGAAGCCCCATCAGTGATTAAAAGCTCCCCCCCCCTCTCCTGCCTGACACGGTGACCTTAACCCCAGACCTCCGTGCTCCAGGGTCACTTAACCTTGAACCCAATTACAAGATAAGGTTACTTAAGTGTGACCCTCCACTGTGCTGCTCACTCAGTTAATGGGACAGGCTGCAGGAGAAAAAGGGCCAGCGCAGCTGATACGGCACACGGTTAATTCACCGGGCTGACAAAGGTCGCGGGCAGCAGCCATAAAGAACCAGACAACGCTTCGATTTCTCATGTAAAGTCAGACTCAGCAATACGATATCACGACGGAGCCAAAGAGCAGCAGAGGCAGCAGGGTCTGATAAGAGCACGTTTACGCCGTCACCTGGTGACATTGATGAGCAAAAAAAACCGCCTCTGATCAGAGGTGGACGGGACGAAAACTCAGCCCTGGCATTTTCTATCCAGACCAGCTCATTATCTCCACTATCTACATTATCTACATTATCAGAAGCTGCATTTCCATCACTGTTGGAAATGCACAAAATCTAAATACCTCAATAAAAACTGGGACCCTTTCATGAGGAGGTATTTCAGTTTTTCGATATTGAAATGTGTCGCAAATACACGTAACAGAACGTGACGTACCTGGTCACATGACCACTCCTCTCTGAGTAAACATGACGTGATACGTGTGGACAAAAGAGGAGACCCAGACACTTCTTTGTGTTTTACTTAAAAATGATTAATGCCACATTAGACGTGAAAGAACAAAGGAATGCAGAATGTTATAAGATGGTTCTGAGCAGGATAAGATTTCACAGGAGTTGTGAGGCTCCAGCCCAAAACAACGTTCAATGTAAACACAATTATACTTTGATAATATTTAGAAATATCGCTTTTATTTTGCGAAAATCTGTAATTGAAACCCAACAAGACACCAAGTAGAAGACGTTGTTTACACAACAACCTTTTGCTTCTTTTTCCTTTTTTGTTTCCAACGTTTTCAAAATGATCTGTTTACATGAGAAAAAAAACTATGTAAACATGTTCGACCAATAGAAGGAGGTGTGGTTTATCAATGAACCAACATAAGCAAACACTAGTAAAAGTGTTGATGCACATCACTCTTTGAATTCAAACTGAATAAAATATTGATTTATTCCACCATCATTGGGTCAGTGGAGACGTACTGTATTTCATGTCTGCACCAGATTCTGACCAATCACAGGGCCTTGTCAGCGCTAGCTTTACATCGGTAAGCATATATCATGCCATCTACGAAACAGCAGAGTTGGAATTGTCGCCCATTGTGGTTACAGATTTTTTCGGGGCATGGATTTTGTTTATCAAATTTCAGTAAACAAGACTTTTACATCAACTTTTTTAACTTTTACTGATTTTTAGAACAACCCAAAGCAGCACAAGTTGTTATTTTGACTGAAAACGCTGTTAAATGATCCTGAATGTTTCACCTATATAGAACTCAATGGACAGAAAGGGGCGATTCACGTCATCAATGACCTCATTTCAACACGACGGCGTACAGACTCTGAAACGGTTAAACTAGTCTTATTTTTAAAAGTTAGTCAAACGAAAATGGTGCAAAATAATGCGTTTTGTTAAGTATAGATCTTCTAATAAGGACATTTTAAAGGTTTTAGGCCTCATTTGTAAAGACAGAGGAGGATCCCTTAAAAAACAGAAAGTGCATCTGTGACACAATGGTTGCTAGGCTGCCTGCAAAGAATTCCATTTGTGGGCGGAGCCTCCAGGTTGTCATGTGGCAGGGCTGGTTCTTTTTCTGATTTTGCCTTTCAAGTTTGCACGCCTTTCAAGTTTGCACGTCTTTCAAGTTTGCACAGAAGAAATAGAACCACATTCACACAAGGATCATAGTTGTCACAGTTTCTACACGTTTGTTGGGGGTTCTCAGAAAGATACACCTTCAAAATGGCTCTGACGAGAATTATAAATTTCTTTAAGCGTAAAGAAGCTGAAGATTCTGAGTTAATCACGATGGATCAGCTAAAGAAGGTGATATTGGCGAGGAAGGAGGAGACCCTGGAGCTGAACAGTGGGATTCTGGAGAAGACGGTGGAGTGGCAGCAGCATGTTGAAGAAGAGCAGAGGAAGAGAAAGGAAGAACTGCAGCAGGAGGAGGTCCATCTGTACCAGTTCTTTGTCTCGCTGCAGGAGGACGAGCAGAAAATAGAACTGAGACAAAAGCAACTACAGCAGTTGGAGCTGAAGCTTAACAACAAGCAGGAACATCAGGAGCTCCCGCAGGAGCTGATTAAGAAACAAGAGTATCTGCAGCAGGAGAAACTCCAACAGCAGGAGATTTCCCTCTTCCTGCAGGAAACACAGCTAAAGCAGGAGGAGGAGCAGCAGGACATAGAACGGAGGGAGCATCAACTTCACCAGAATAAACAGCGGCAAAAAATCCTGAAGGAGATCATCCATCGCTTTCAGCAAGACAACCGAAACAACCAGGAGCAGCTGCAGCAGCGCCTTCTGCAGACACACGTGAAGCTAGGGGAGATGGATCAGAGAGAGCTGAGGCTGCAGGAGCAACGAGAGGAGCTGAAGAACGTAATGGAGAAAGTAGAACTCCTGGCAGAAGTAAGTGAGGAGTGGGAGGTGGAAGAACAACAACAAGTGGAGAAGCTGCGTGAGATGAAGGACAAGCTCCAAGAACTGCTCTCTCAGAAGAAGAAGAAGAAAAGCTTGTCAAAAAAGCTGAAAGAGATGTTTCGTTCAAAGATGGGGAAGAAATTCAAAGAACCTGCATCATAAAAGGTTGGACCTGTGGAAACAGAAGAGGAAGTGGAGCCTGAGCAGGGGGCGGGGCTTAAAGAGTAACTAAATAAATAGTAACTAAACCCCAAAACCACCTTTTTCTACTAAATAAAACCACCAGGTATTGATGGAAAGAAAATAAAACCAATGAATGAAAACAAACTTTCTTGTAACAATGTTTATTCACTGTCTTGTTGGTGTATATGTACTTGTTAATATACTTCAACCTACACCATCTTACACACACACACACACACACACACACACACACACACACACACACACACACACACACACACACACACACACACACACACACACACACACACACACACACACACACACACACACACACACACACACACACACACACACACACACACACACACACACACACACACACACACACACACAGAACAACGCTAAGTGAAACAGTTAAAAGATGCTTTGAAAGTTTAAAACCTGCCGTTGGGATTGAAGAAATAAATAAAAAAAAGACCAAGTTTTTCCTGCAGTTTGTGAGAATATATACTGTAGGACTGAACGGCTGTTTTAAGGTTTGCTTGTTCACGTTATCGAATAAAGTTTTGAAAGTTGAGCTCTTTATGTATTATTATAATTCCCCAGAAAACCTTTAAAGGGGGAAATCTTTTAACTATTTCCTTTTGGCCATTTTACAACTTTTGAAAAAGTTTAAACAATTTTTCAGATTTTAGCTCCTTTTAACAATAAATATTTTCTTATTTTGTCTATTTTCAAGTTCTTTTTGACAGTTTTAACCAATTTTTGCCCTTTCATTTTTTTGGCCACTTTTCATTTAAATAAGCTACCCTTTGCCCAATAAATTGTTACGGGGCGGGTAAAAGCTCAGGTGCAGATGACAAAACCACAAAGACAGAACTGAATTTAACTGTTTTAATAAATAAACTGAGGAAGCTGGCAAGACCTGGGGTCTGCTAAAAAGAGTGAGGCTTAACTGAGTGTCCAGGGAGGCGATGCCGAGGGTGGACAGGCAACGGAGCGGACGCAGAGTCTGATGCTGACGGGGACAGGATGGCTGGGGATTCCGAGAGGTAGAAGATCCAAGCAGGTATCGGGGGGAAGTCTTTACAACCCAAAGCAGACAGAAGAGCAGGAACAGGCAGAGGCGGGACAAGGCAGAAACAGGAGCCAAACGAACAAAGATTTCTCTCGTAGAACTCTGAGTGATTCAGCGATCTGGCACTGACTGAAGTCCAGGGTGCTGCCTTTATGGGGCTGCTGACTGCATCCTGCAGGTGGAACTCGTCAGCAATCAGGCCACTCACTCACAGCACCACTGAGAAACAGAAAAGAAAACAGGGAAACAGCACCCCTAAGTGGCGCTAGAGGTGGAGGGCGTGATATAAATACCACTTGTTTCCTTTTCCCTACAATTTGCTTTTTTTGTTCCATATTTCTGCCTTTTTTCACTATTGTTAGCCACATTTTGCCCATTTAAACGACCCTTTTGCCCTTTCATACCACCTGGTTCCTCTTTATTTGCCTATGTTTTGGCCACTGCTTGTGGCTCATTTTAGTCACTTTTCACTCTTTTCTTGCCACATTTGGACTATTTTTGTCTACCTGTTACTATGTCTGCATCCACTTGCTTGTCAAAAAAGCCTAAACCTAGCGGATGGACTGGCCCTGCACTTCAAGCCATACTAACATATTACTCATCTGGTTTTTAGAAAATGTTTTTTATCTGTTCAAAAAAAAAAATCATAGTCTTGGTTTGGACGACACTACCGCTGAAGGTGTAGTTCTAACCATTAGAAGCTGTTTCCTTGTCTTGCCTTGGCTGAGCTGAGCATTAATCCTTCTTCTTTCAGCTCATTTGTTCACATCACAAAGTGAACCTGAAAGCTTTTGTTTTGGTTTAACGTTGGAATTTTGATGAGCACATTCAGCCCTCTGCGGATTCGCCACCACGTGTCGTCACGTCTGCGAGTTTTTAATCAAACCCTCCTTTGTCTCTCATTACAGGACGTGGTTGACCTATTTGAGCAGCTGACCTCCAGCAGAACGCTGCCCTCGGTGTCGCAGCTCCATTTGAGAGCCTTTGGTCTCAGGCTGACGAGGTTTCAAAGCCAAACAAAGTGTGGTTAAAAGGTGGGAACGAAGAAAGAAAAGGCTTTAATAACGGTTGGACTCTTTGGATTCCATCCAATGAGCAGCAGGGTTAGTTACCTACATGACGGAGCCGCCTTGTGACACCAGGCAAAACAAACCAGTCACACATCAGCAGCTCAGATACGCCGCGATAGCCCTCAATACGTTACATCACATCCTGTCATGTTGTTTATTCATAAATACAGTACGCTGTATCAAATGAGCACCAACGTCACAAAACAAATTAAAAAACAGATAGTCAGGATCCATTAAGTCAAGGGTTAAAATTGTTGCGCTACTTACCCCCAAATGTGAAGTCCAATTTCCAATGACTATTTTTGGGTGAAATGGATGCTACGGACTGACCAGTCTAAATGACGTTGGGTGTTTGGTGGTAGAGAAGCTAACTCCACAGAAGGACATTACTGACCAATGCTTTGCTCCACCACTTTTACAGCTTTTTCTCACGGTCAGTACAGCTGTTCAGTTTCATATTCCATTCAAACCCCGTAGTTTTTAGGCTATAATTTCAGATGAATGAATAAACACCACAATGTTTTTATCTCTCTTTGAGCCACATAAAGTGGACTGTGAAAGCACTCCATCTGTAGCATGTTTTGGTTAGCTTAGCATTTAGCGGCGCTAGCTGAGGAGGGTCTGAGGGTAAATGATCTTTGATTTATTAATCTGTGAGGCTTTCACTGTCTTTATCTGAGTGTCACGAGACACTGGGAGGGCGGCGCCATATAACTTTAAGAAACTAAGAACATCTTTTGAATAATTTATGCTTATTTTACCTTTTACTGGAGCTCCACAAAACTTTCCATATTTTAACTTATTTTCATCACTTTTTCTTCTGTTTTTGCTCCTTTTAATATATTTTTGCTACATTTCTCCCATTTCTGACACTTCTACATCACATTTTAATGCCTTTTCTGCACATTTTTCCACTTTCCAGACATGTTCATCACTTATAAACCCTTTCTACCACTTTTACACCTAATGTCACATATGTTGAGCCATTATTGTCACTTTTAACCTCTTTTCACCATTCATTTCATGATTATTTTTGCCAATTTAACCACATTCACCATTTGTCATGACCATTATTTGCCAGTTTACCCCAACTCTCCCACTTTTAAGCCAATATTGACACTTTGAACTCTTTTTTTTTAATCACTTTTTGGCCACTTTAATTTGCTACTTTTAACCAATATCGATGGTTTTGAAAACCAAATCCCATTTTATCGACTTTTCCACGTAATTTACCATGTTTTTTTTTTTTTTTTTACCAATTTAACAACATTCACCATTTTAATGCCCATTACTTGCCAGTTTAAACATATTTTCCATACATTTTTAAATTCCATCACCCCCAATTTGCAACTTTTAACCAATTTCTATGGTTTTTAAAATCCCATTTCACCACCTTTTCCACCATTTTTGGTCACTTTGAACCATTTTATTAGTGATTAAAACCAGGTTTTCCATCTTTAAGATGACTATAATAATAATAAACGTTCCTGGATAACAGTGGATATTATTCAGATGAATAAATAAATGTGGTTATCACAGATTCATAGAACAATGGACCATCATTTTACTGACTTTATGGATGGACCCCAAAAATCTCTCCCCTTTCTAGGGAACCAAACCACATCAAGCCTAAAGACCCTCTTCTGAACAGGAAATAACCAAGGAGCCTGTTTCTTCATCACAAACTGTTTACACAATAACTGCCCCCGCAACTTTGAGGTGCATAGCTAACCCCACTATGCGGCCTTTGAACCCAATACTGTAGCCGAAAAGACTGACCCAACTCTTTGAAATATTCAGTACGAACTCTTTTTACGACTCCACACGGGGGAAGAACATCCGTCTTCTCCCTTCTTTACAAACAGATACTTTTGGGATGCTGTAAGATCACAGAACTGTCCCACTGACCCCTGACCCCCTGTGGTGAGATGTCACAGAAGGACACTTTCCAGGCCTCTTCTCTGAGATGTGTCCCAGTGAAGAAGGGAGAACAAAGAAATTGTATTATGTTTGAAAAGTTACAAATGAAAACATTATTGGAATGGTTTCTACAGAAATTGAAATTGCAAATGTTGTCTGTCCTATTCCACTCTTTTCAGATAATTTAATACCCACAGAATGTTATTTTAAATGTTCCATCATTTAAAAAGTGCTTAAAATACCAGAAAACATCACAAAAGTTAGTTTAAGGTATCTACTGCAACCATATAATAAAGAAGAGGCAAAACATGATTTTTGACATTTATGTTTATGAGTAATTACAAGTAAAATTCATTAACCGGTTCCTAAAGTGATCCTAGGCTATTTTCCAGTCGTGTTTGGTATTAAACTCTTTTGTATTACATGATATTTCAAGATATGATGTTGAAAAGCTTATTTGAATATGCTGAACTCATTATTATGGTTTATGTGTAAATCTAGGAATCATCCCTCCTGTTTGTCTTTGTCTCACATAAACACACACCCCAGACACACCCAAAGGCAGCCAGCTGAGATGCTGGCAACTTTAAACCAATCAACAAAGTTCCCTCTTTAGGAGGCAAGTCTCAAAGATAACCTTTTAAAAGGAAGAAAGCCGCTCCTAACTTCAGTTTTGGGACCCTGGCGTTTCATACTCAACGCGTTTCCCTTCCCCACCTTTTCATTTATTTCATTTTATTTTTAGTTGAAACAGTTAGATTTTTGGAATCAACAGCTGCTTGGTTTGGACGAATCCAGCATCTAGTGACGTGCGTAACAGCCGAAAGAAGCCCGGCCCGCGACCCATTGGGGTAAGCCACGAGCCATTATCTAACCCAGCTGTAAAGGCCAGAACCACCTGGATCAGCTGAAGGGGCTACACTCTGTTGAAACACAAGAGAACTCAACGGTGGCACGTCCTGCTGCATTTCTTCAAACAGCACCTCCAGGTCCAACCCTGACATCATCTGTCTCCCTCTCTTTGTTTTATGAGCTCTCTTTATGATTTTATTCTTTGATTTTATGATCTTATTATTCGAATATGTATCCTGCATTTTTATTCAATATTTAGTAGACTAGCATTCTCCTAGAATAGTGATTTCACTTTATTACATATAATCCTCACTTTTATTAGCATAGAAATGCATTTTATCATGATTTAAGTATCCCATTTCAATTGATATTTTGACTGTTAATTGTTGACTTTTGAATAAAAGGTTAAACATAATCTTTGATTCCTCTGATTCATTAAAGCTGTGATTATGGTGTAGATTTGCTGTAGAATTCACTTTTCCCTGGTTTCACATTGATGAGTTTAGTCTAAAAACAGACATATTTCTCCTGTTAAAAGGAGTGGCACCCCGCAAAATTTGAAGTAATATTAATAATCATAATTAATATTCTTAGTTATATAACCCATTAATAATAACTCATCCTCCTACACCTTTATTCCCCCTTATAGATGGTCCTGTCTCCACATGACTGTTCTTCAATGTTCATGTCTGTGTTCAACCACCTTCAGCTACAGTGGGGGTCCCTGCTCTATGGGACCTTTATTTTGGAGGGTCCCTGCTCTCTGGACCTTTATTTTGGAGGGTCCCCGCTCTCTGGAACCTTTATTTTGGGGGTCGTGGGCTGATAAAGGTTGAGAACCACTGGTCTACAGCTAAACATGAGGCAGATAGAAGACGAGTGAAAACATAAAGGAGGTGTTATCAATTATTTAAAGCTCTTCAGCTCTCGTCTTGCACATTATTTTCTTTACAGAACATCTGAGATTGTGGAGGTAAAAGAGATGAAGCAGAGGCCACGCTTTGGGCTTTTCTCTGCAGCTTTTACCCTTTGACAGACAACAGAGCTTCAATGTTGCAGAAATAAAACACAGCCTGTGTTTCTAGAAGGCTGTCATCTGACTGACCCACAGCTGAGGTCAGAGCGGAGGCAACGGATCAGCTGAGATCTGACTGCATGTAAAGAAAGACAGCACGAGTGTGTGTGTGTGTGTGTGTGTGTGTGTGTGTGTGTGTGTGTGTGTGTGTGTGTGTGTGTGTGTGTGTGTGGAGGTGGGAGAGGGAGGGCTGGTATTAGTGAATCAGAGCAAAGAGAAAGACAGAATGAAGCCGTGCTCCGACTGTGGCCTGCTGACCGCGGGTTGAACCTCCCTCTGAACTCAGGCTGAACCTTAAACTTGTGGATCCTCGGTCTCACACACACACACACACACACACACACACGCACACACACACACACACACACACACACACACACACACACACACACACAAATTGGCAAAAAATCTGGTGAAAAGAGGTTAAAAGTGACAATAATAGGTCAACATATGTGACATTAGGTGTAAAAGTGGTAGAAATGCTTTATAAGTGAACATAGCAAAAATACATTAAAAGGAACAAAAATATGGCAAGAAAAAGTGATGAAAATATGTTAAAATATGGTGAGTTTGGTGGAGTTGCAGAAAAATGGTAAAAATAAGCAAAAATAGGCTGAAATTGTTAAAAAGATAAATAAAGTAAAGTTGAAGTTTTCACAGACACACACACATTGATACGACTGCACAATCGTCAACAAATCATCAGGTTTATACCGTGCACGTTCGCTCTTAACGTGCACGTTCACCTCGCCCTTCAACTTGTGAGTGTTTTTCCTGTTAGCATACATGCTAAGCTAATCCTCAGGGCGATTGTAAACATATAAAAAGGAAACATGGTGAACCAAAAGGTGTTGGAATATATAAAAAACCTCCTTTGTGCAGATAAGATAACAGCCCAGTGCACATGTCAGGGGTGGTGTTGGCTCCGCCCCCTCCTGGCACACCCAGGCAGGGCTCAGCAGAGTGCATGGTGGAGTGCACGGTGGGGTCATGGACAGGTCAGCACAGCACATGATGATCCCAGTGCACTCGGCTGACAGACAGGAGGGGGCGTGGCCAAAACAAAGGCTGGAAGCATTTGAAACCATAGGAGTTCTTCTTCTTCTTTTTCTTTTTCTTTTTCTTTTTCTTTTTCTTTTTCTTCTTTTTCTTTTTCTTTTTCTTTTCTTTTTCTTTTTCTTTTTCTTTTTCTTCTTCTTCTTCTTCTTCTTCTTCTTCTTCTTCTTCTTCTTCTTCTTCTTCTTCTTCTTCTTCTTCTTCTTCTTCTTCTTCTTCTTCTTCTTCTTCTTCTTCTTCTTCTTCTTACTAAAATCCCTGAAAGTAGCTGCTGTGAAACCTCTGTTAAAAAAGAGAACACTGGATGCCTCTATACTGGCATTCATGGCCAAGATCATTGAGAAGGTGGTCTTCAACCAACTGAGTCAATTCTTAGCATTCGCTCTCATCACAGCACAGACTGGACTATTGTAATGGTCTTCATCAAACATCTACAGCTGGTTCAGAACGCTGCAGCTCAGGTCTGAACCAGAACAAAGAGGTCAGAACACATTAGTCCAGTTTTAAAGTCTTTACACTGGCTCCCAGTCAGCCTCAGAGGAGACTGTAAAGTTCTGCTGCTGGTTATAAATGTGTGAATGGGTTTGGTCCAGAATACATCAGTGAGATGTTAGTCAGGTATGAACCCAGCAGGTCTCTGAGATCTATGGACACAGGTCAGATAGTGGAGCCCAGAGCTCACAGTAACCATGGTGATGCTGTGTTTAGTTGTTATGCTGCAAAGAAGTGGAACAAACTGCAGCAGAGCTGAAGTCAGCATCACATGTGAACATTTTTAAATCAAAGTTAAAGGAACTACTTTATCTCTACTGTATATGATTGATAGAGATTTATGATCATGATGATGATGTCATGTGTTTGTTGATGATTTTAATTGATTTTACTGATGATTTTAAATGTTCTTATTGATTTTAAACAATTGAATGTTTTATCATGTAAAGCACATTGAGTTGCCTTGTGTATGAAATGCTCTATACAAATAAATTTGCCTTTCCTTCTTCTTCTTCTTTAATGTTAAAGCAGCAGATGAAGACGTAGCCTTGGGCCGTAAACAAAAAAAGATCTCGTGGAGCCTGTGACCCCGCCCTCTCCTGCTCTGTCAGCTTTAGCTTTTTAACACCAAGCAGTAACACTTCAGGGCAAAATGTGGTGAAGTTTGAAGTTTTTAATGGAAAATGAGAATTTTGTGGAGTCTTCTCAGTGGCTTTTTAAAGTTGTAAACCAGTGGTTCTCAACCTTTTAAAGGCCGGGGACCCCTAAAATAAAGGTCCCAGAGAGGAGGGAGCCCCACTGTAGCTGAAGGTGGTTGAACACAGACATGAACATTGAAGAACAGTCATGTGGAGAGAGGACCTCCCTTTCATAAAGTGTTTCTTACCCTTCCTTAGAGAGGGCTGGTGATGGTCACAATTATGCAATACAATAAATTCATTTAATTTCAATAATAAAACAAATGAACTACATGGTGCATTTGTCTGAATGTAAAGTAAAATATAACAGTAAGAATTATGTGGATTTGTCCCTTAATGTGTTGCCTCCTCCCAACGTGTGGAGTGTGTGGAACAAAGCAGAAAAAGCACAGATATTACAACATGAAATATTCATGCTTCCTAATGCACTCACATGTATACAGTAGTATATATATATATATATATATATATATATATATATATATATATATATATACATATAGGTGCAACTTTCCGTCCCATTAATGGACAGATCTGACACTGCGGATGCTGAAACACTGGAGATCAATAATTAAACCCACATCAGAAGGAATCAATAATTTGTTTGTATTCATGTGATAAGCAACATTTAATTTGTTTAAAACTATTGTATAGAACAGGGGTTCTCAACCTTGGGGTCAGGACCCCATTTGGAGTTGCGAGACACTGCGAGGGGGTTGCCAGATGCCTTCAAGAAACTAGGAATATTTTCTGAACATTTTTTTGCCCATTTTTGCTTATTTTTACCATTTTTCTGCAACACCACCAAACTCACCATATTTTAACCTATTTTCATCACTTTTTCTTGCCATATTTTTCTCCTTTTAATGTATTTTTGCTACTTTACTCCTATTCCGACACTTCTACATCACATTTTTATGTCTTTTCTACACATTTTTCTACTTTCCAGACATGTTCAGCACTTATAAACCCTTTCCACCACTTTTACACCTAATGTCTCATATGTTGACCTATTATTGTCACTTTTAACCTTTTCACCATATTTCATGCAAATGTTTGCCAATTTAACCACATTCACAATTTGTCATGCCCAATATTTGCCAGTTTAAACTCATTTTCCTTACATTTTTAAATTCCATAACACAATTTGCAACTGTTAACCTATTTCTGTGGTTTTTAAAATCCCATTTCACCACCTTTTCCATCATTTTTGGTCACTTTGAACCCATTTTATCAGTGATTAAAACAATAATTTTTATCTTTAAGATGACTATATACTATGGCCCAAATAATAATAAACTGAAATAATTAATGTTTTTAGAAATTTTCAAAACAAGATACCATTGTTTTTTGTCCAGATTGGAATGATAAGCATGTTTAATAAATATAATGGGACACACCTGATCCCTTTCTATTAACCAGGTGTTTAAGTCATTAATAAAACAGTAATGTGATTACTATGGAGGACTCCCACACTGATAAAACAGAAGCTTAACACGCGTGTGTTTGCCAACATGTGGGTAAAGCCCCTGCCGAGGTCAGAGGGAGTTCATGGTGTGGGTCAGGGTGGGTGCGTCTCCTTCCTATGACACTGTTATCTGCACTCACACAGTGTTAAATAACTTTAATCTATTACTCACTGTCATAAACAAGTATTTTAGCACCATAGACACATGCTGGTGCTTAGACACAGCAGAGGATTTACTATTGATTCCTGATCAGTGTTTGGTAACGCTGCGTTTACGCTGCTCTGCTCTGAGGTCACAGTGGGTGTCAGACAGGGTGTGTGTGTGTGTGTGTGTGTGTGAGACCTCCCGGGGCATCCCACAGTTCTGCCTGAACAAGTTGTGTTAGTCGTGCTTGGACACACGTTGTGAAAAGGTCACACTCATGTTGTCCCTGGAGAAAGGGCCTGGAGACCCTGTAGCTCACGGTCTGACAGCGTGTCCCACATATGAAGGACACACACACGCTCGCAAGCACGGCGTAATTTAGGTTTTCTTAACCTCACACCCTCCAAAAATTAAAACCCATTTTCCTCTGCTGTTCTTGGACACGTTAAATCAGTGGTTCTCAACCTTTTAAAGGCCGCAAACCCCAAAATAAAGGTCCCATAGAGCGGGGACCCCCACTGTAGCTGAAGGTGGTTGAACACAGACATGAACATTGAAGAACAGTCATGTGGAGACAGGACCATCTATAAGGGGGAATAAAGGGGAGAGATTTTTGGGGTCCATCCATAAAGTCAGTAAAATGATGGAAAATAGATAAAATGACAAAGATTTAAATGCACAAAAAGTGACAAAACAAATACACAAAGTGACAGAAACATACACAAAATATCTCCAAAATACACAAAATCACAACAATATCACATAAATGACAAAATAGACAAGATGATAAAAATATACACGTGAATAAATCCCAAATTTGCGATTACTCAAAACAACAATAAAAATGCACAAGATGTGAGAAAAATACACTTATTTTCCAAGTTTGACAAAATAATTGAGTGTGTTTGCTGTGATGGTTGTGTCTGAAAATGGTTTATATGGTTAATAACAGAAGATTCACACTAAGAAGTTAAACGACGCGTCAAAGCACATTTTTCTAGTCAACACTATCAATTATGTAACTAATTATTTTTGCATTATTGTATATATTACACACATTGTGGGTGGAGCAAATCTCCAGATGGTCTATATAATTAATTTTAATTTTTCTTTTGCCCCCCCCCCCCCTTTGTATGGATTTCAAACTCCACTGATGTGACCTGTGTGTGAACTTTGTTGACGGCTCAGAGTAAATTGGCTCTGACGCAGGTCAAACCTTTGTCAGTGTCCTCTGTTAAACCACGCTGACATAATGTAAATAGGATTATTCTGAATGTGGGAATCCTGCTTCATCTCTCACTGATGGATTTTGGACAGAACCCCTAAACCCACCAGGTGAAACATCACTGGATTAACTGGGTTAAACCTTCCTTTTAGTCCTGCACCAGGGACCAAAACACACACACTTGGAAACTGGTGAAATAAATGTCCTCAGGTCCCGGGGCGGGGGCGGGGGGGAGGGGGCACTACAGAGGTGGGAGGAGACTGACAGGTGGTTAGTGAGGGAGGGGTCGGAGCCATGACCCAGGATAGGGTTTCGCCTCTGGGGTCACTCAGAGGTTCAGTCAGTCAAACCACATGTTGGAGATCACAGAAGGTTCCACAGACACGTCTCAGATATCTGTATGTACCAGACTACACTTCCCACAATGCACTCCACACAACATCAATAAGAAAGTGACCGTGTTCTAAATGTCACTATAAACTACAAACTCAATGCGTATATACTGTCTACTATATACTATTAGTATGATTAGGATAATGAGCGTTCCCACTGAAGTATACTCCCAAGTTTCCCAAGATGCATTTCTCCATGTGGTACCCAATGTAAAAACTCTGTTTAAATAGCCAGACAGAAATTCCTCTTAAACAGCATGTTCTATGTCATTGTTAAAAATGTGTTCACATGAAAAATACATCTAAATGTAAATGTTAAATCTAAATGTAAAAGTTAAATATAAATATTAAATGTTACATCTAAATCTAAATGTGAAATCTTAATGTTAAATGTAAATATAAATGTAGAATATAAATGTAAAAGTCAAATATACATTTGAAATGTAAATCTAAATGTGAAATCTAAATCTAAATGTTAAATCTAAATGTGAAATGTAAATATAAATGTTAATTTTAAATCTAAATGTGAAATTTAAATGTGAAATGTAAATCTAAACGTAAAATCTAAATGTCAAAGTTAAATCTAAATGTTAAATGTAAAACTAAATGTTAAATCGGTGGCCAAGTGTAAAGCTGTCTCCAATTTTTGCAGTCAAATTGTTTTTCATCAAATTTCTCACACATTTGTTATTCTTCATTTGGAATCTTTGTCATTTTTTAAATATCGTATTGTGAGTATTTTGTATCGTATCGTAAGTTGACTATGTGGTTACACCCCTAGTGTTTACAGTGGAGACCAAAACAATTTCAACCTGACATAGTTTTTAATGAGCAAATGATCTTGGATTTATTGATCTATGAGGCCTAAAAAACTATTGTTTCCTGCAGCTTTAATTCTACTTTATTTCACTGTTTCAGTACACACACACACACACACACACACACACACACACGCACACGCGCACGCGCACGCGCACGCGCACGCACACGCACACGCACACGCACACGCACACGCACACACACACACACACACACACACACACACACACACACAGCACCAATCACCACAGCTGTGACCTCTCACGTCCGGGTCGCTGGTTTCAACAAAACGGACAAAAAGAAACTTGTCCTGGAATCTCAGCTTCCAATTACTGCACCGGGGAGCTCAGCCAATCACAATGCAGCAGGTGAGAAGTTGGACGGAGTCCGTCACAGTTTGGCATCGAGTGGAAAAGACTCGCTGTGTGCAAAACACTCCACGAACAAAGCTTGAGTTTCATCTGATGAGCTCATAGAAAAATATCAGCATCTATAAGAGCCAATCATCTTATGCATGTACAGTTATTAGTTACCATAGTTACCCTTTATGTTTGGACTTCATTATCATAGAAACACAATAAATGTTGTCCCACTTGTTTTTTTAACCATATGTTAAAACAGTGTTTCTCAAATGGTAGTACGTGTACCCCTAGGGGTACATGATGGCACTACAGGGGGTACGCATCGACGCTCAGAGCCTGATTTTTGATTTGAAAAGAAAAAAAGAAGATTTCTCATATATTTGTGAGTAAAATATCACCACAGTTGGTGGTAGTGAATCATTGACACATACCAATATGTAAATGGAGCCCATTACCCCGTCCGTGTCACAGGGGGCGCCAATCTTCAGATTGGAATGCAGTTTGGTATGAATGAATATGATGAGACGCTCGGAGCCCTTTTTTTCAAATGGGGTCCGGGGGTCCACCCCCCATTTCCGGTAATTTCCAAATTCATGTGAACATAGTTGTATGATATATAATTTCAAAGGTAATTCAACGTAGATTCCGATTATGGCTCGCACAATTCAATTAGGGGCTTGAGGGACCCACCCCCTTTTCCAATAATTTCTAAATTTATGGGAACATAGTTGTGTTTCAAAGACAATTCAATATAGATTATGATTTTACATTGCACATTTTGATTTGTTTTACTCAGTGGAACCGAGTCATTTGATTGAATTCTTGGGAACATGGTACGTGCTATTTGGCGTGGAGACGTTCCTCGAGCCTCGACGTAGTTCATCAGAACTTGTTTAAATAAGGTTTTGTTTTGTGTATTTTTGGTGTAATTTTGTATGTTTTCATTGTTATTTAGTGTATTTTGTTGTCTTTTTTTTAATAATATTGTTTGTTTTAGGGGTCGCACGAAACACTAAGCCACGAGGCAACAGTAGGGTTGAGGGTCTGAATCCCACTCCACTTTACCCACATGTCTTGTATGAATGGGTATGAATTGTGAATGAACGTTGGTGGTGGTCAGAGGGGCCGCAGGCGTGAAAATGGCAGCCATGCTTCTGTCAGGCTGCCCCAGGGCAGCTGTAGCTAAAATGTAGCTTACCTCCACGGTTATGACTGATGATCCATGGGCCACATTATCAACATTTATGTCAGCATTAGAATAATGACTAAACTCTGATACGGGGGTTGTCTTTTTTATCTTTGTGTTTTTGTGTGTGTTTTGGAGTCACTTTGTGTGTTTTTGTCCTTTTTTTGTCTTTTTGTTATAACTTTGTGTATTTTTCTGTCATTTTTTGCATTTATGTTGTGGATTTGTGCGTTTTTGGGGTCACTGTATTTTTAGTTGTTGTTTTCTGTATTTAACCTGTCATTTTGTGTCATTTTGTTGACAGTTTGTGTGTCTTTGTGGAGCTATTCTGTAAAGTGTTTTTTTGTGTTTAAGTGGTTGTTGTGTTTGTTTTCATTTTGTGTGTTGTTTTGTACTTTGTGCATTTTGCTGTCGATTTGTGTGTTTTGGGAGTTAGTTTGTGTATTATGTTGGGCTTTTTATTCCTCCCAACTTCTTGGAATACAATTTTTTTTAAATTTGTTTTGGGGGCCGCACACATGTGGCCCCCGGGCCGCCTGTTGCCAATGTCTGCTGTAAGCGCATTGAGTCTCCTTAAAAAATATATACTGTAAATCCAAGCAATTATTATTATTATTATTATTATTACTATTATTATTATAGGAGTCATTTTTTCTCCAGCGAGGTCAATCATCAACACAAGGACCTCAGAGTGAGAGGAAACATGAGGAAACATGAGGAAACATGAGGAAACATGAGGAAGCTGGAGGAAGCTGGAGCAGTGACAGGGTAGAGCAGAGATGAGTCAGAGCGCAGTGGTTACCAAACGTGGGGCGGGGGAACAACTAAGGTCAACAACAGAGCGCTGCATTGATTCCACATACGTAGCATACTAAGGTCACAGACTGTCATGGGAGCGCCGCCCTCGGGCCACTTTCCCATCATTTAGTTTCACCTAATCTGTCGAAAACTCGTCTGCTTTTTACAGTTCAATGACCAATCGTCTACGCAGCGATTAGTGCGGCCTGCATGCACGCTGATCGCTCAATGCCGCGTGCACATGATCTAATGATGGAGGGAAACACCCTACATCACATTAAATACAGAGGGACGGAACTCAGGAGGAAATGTTGTACTGTAGTAATTTACATTTATATTTAACATTTACATTTATATTTATATTTAACATTTACATTTAGATTTAACATTTACATTTAGATTTAACATTTACATTTATATTTATATTTATATTTAACATTTACATTTAGATTTAAAATTAATATTTAATCATATTTAGTTATATTTAACATTTCGATTTAGATTTCATATTTACATTTAGTCTTAACATTTAGATTTATTTTTCATATGTACACATTTTTAACAGTGATATAGAACATGTTGTTTGACATGAATTTCTGTCTCAAATGTTCAAAATATGTCTTTGATGAAAAAGTGACTGATTTTTTATATTTGGCGCCCCATACAAGAAGAGTGGGTCAAACACAGCCTGCAGACACACGCACATGCACACGCACATGCACACGCACGCACACACACACACACACACACACACACACACACACACACACACACACACACTGCAGAGCGTGCACAAAGTGGAAACAGACGGTGCTAAAAATAAACCTTCTGAAATATTTAACTTACTGACCCAGAAAAAAAGCTTCGCCATCATCTAATGTTTGCACAAGCGTGGGACGGCGGAGCCATGATATCATAGCAGCCTGTGGCTCATTTCTCCTGCACGTCTGCGTGTGCGTCCATTAATGTCACATGACCAGCAACGAGGCCCGTCAGGGTCAATGAGAAGAGTCGAGTAAAGGACGAGTAAATCAAATGATGATGTCAGATAAAAGCACGTTGTGGGGACTCGGTGATGCTGCACTAGTGGAATTTATGAGGCAGCGAGAGGGAGGAGAAAAAAAATGTATTGAACCCCCGAAGTAAACGCACAAAAATGACAGAAAAATACAAAAAACAGCTCAAATAAGCAAATCAGACTACAAACATCAGAGAAATAAACACGTTTTCAGAAAGACAGAACGACAACTAAATTATACCAGTTTACTCTAAAACACACGAAACAAGAAGAAGAGCTCTCCTAAGGGACCCTTTCTCTCCCTTAAACAGTGTGCTAACATGCTCTGGTGGATAAAGTTAGATGTAGTATAATAGTAATAGTAAATCACGGACTGTCAGATGAAACTTCAGGGTTTATTTACTATTTTAATTATTTTAACTATTTTAATATTTTAACTGTTTTAATTCTTTTAACTGTTGTAACTATTTTAAAGCTGCAGTAAAGGTCTAACTGAGCCCGACTGTGTACTGTCGTAATGTACGGTGGCCCTGAAGGGCAAAGCACGAAAAAGAAAAAACACACAAAAAAGAAAAAGCAAAAAATAAAACACAAACAAAAAACAACCGATTACAGGAAGCAGTTAACGCGTTTTGTCTTTTGTTTTTTATGTTTGTGTTCGTGTTTTTCCTTTTGTGTGTGTTGACGTTCCCGATGTTATTGATGTTAGTAATGTTACTGATGTTTCCGAGCGGTCCCAGACGTGTCCGTCCATGTAGTGGACCCTCAGGTTGTGGACCCTCAGGTTGACCCTCAGGTTGACGGGGAGGACACATTGTGATTGGCGTGAACTCGTGTCTCGCCCGCAGCTAAACAGCAGCGTCCATATTCAGCACAGATGTTGGCCTCTAACCCCTCATCCAGATGCCATTACCATTTTGTAGTCGCGCTGAGCGTCCCGGCCGCTGCACAACAGCATCAATATTAATGTTGTGTGACCGAGGAGGCTTTGGAGCAACTTTCTCCCACATCAATATTGATGGTGTAGCCATACACTGGAGTCAGGGCCCTTTTTAAGGATTTATAAGAGGAATTCTTAGTGCTGGGGGGAGACGAGCTCGATTTGTCTGTGGTCGGCACCTCCATGATGTACATTTTTTGGGGGGGGCAACTCTGGCCGTACGCTTGATGAGATCTGAGTGCGGAGGTTGTTGTGCAGAGACGGATCCAATTCCCATGCAATGCTTTGGCGGAGATGATGAAAAAAAAATAGCGCGTTTCATTTCCGGGGATCTGGGAACGTTAAACGGGGACGTGTTGATTCTGGAAACGTGGTTATTGCTTCTGGGACATCTTCACAAACAGCCCCAGTTGTTGGGCCACACACGTAGACACAGACCCAATTCATTACAATATTAGTTCTGCAGACACATTGCTCCATAAATCAAGTGCACACACACGGATTTCACCAATAAATCATAAAAAGAAGGAAAAATTAATGAAACTCCAAATGAACCTTTGCCTTTGACTCGTTCTCATGACTTAGCGCCAGAGCAGTGGCTTCATTTGTCAGCATGTGTGAAATATTACGGGTTACGACAGAGACGTCGCTGCAAATATAAATAAAATAAACAGTTAGAGCTGCCTTATCACTTATTTTAAACATGTGCTTACCTTGATTCTATTTATAGGTCATTTTTTATGTTTTATTGTTTATTTATTTTTCGGTGTTAACAGAAAATAAACAGAAACAGAAAAACAATTATTTTCAAAAACATAATATTAATTATTAACACATTTCTCTTGTTCTACATTTTCTACAATTTATACTTTTGATGTTACTCGTGAAAAACGACTTCAGTTTTCTAGATTAGACCAGATTACATCCAAAATACATGTCAAGGACGCAACGTCAAGCAACGCAACTCGCACAATTCCAGCAACTCAGTTGCATGATCTGGAAATCGCTCCAAGTCGAATATTTTGAACTTTTCAAGCAACAATTGGGGACGAGTTTCTCCCTACGTCACTTCCCGTGGTCGTTACGTCACTGGTGTAGATGAAGTGATGACGTTAGCTTAAAGTCTGACTATGTTTAAGCGACTCATCACCTGCGATTTAAGCAACTACAGTCGCTGAAGTCGCGTTTGGTGTGAACGCACCTTTATGTGTTTGACTGACACCTAGTGGCCGGGTGTTTACGTGCTAAGCATGTGTTTGAGTAATTAAATGTATAACTGTCGGTCATTCAAAAGTTCACGAGACAAACTGATGTCCACTCAAAGGTTTCATCTTCACAGAAGAATTAACGGGTGGAAACTGAAATAACAAAGACGATTCACAGTTTGACACAAAATATTGTATAAAATGTCACACATACATTTAAACCACTCATAAGCATTAAATAAAAAATGTTTACCGTGTTCGCCTGATGACCAATAAAAAATCTGTCTTTTTTTTTAAATCTTTGTAGTTTTGTTTTTTTGTCAGTTTGTGTGTTTTTGTTATTTTTTTGTGTTCTTGTTATAATTTTGTGTATTTTTCTGTCATTTTCTGCATTTATGTTGTCGATTTGTACGTGTCTGGGGTGACTTTCTGTATTTTAGTTGTTGTTTTCTATATATTACTGTTATTTTGTGTAATTGTTATTGACAGTTCATGTGTCTTTGGAGCTATAATGTAATGTGCTATTTTTTTTGCTGTTATTTTTTTGTGTTTTTGTAGTTATTTTGTTTGTTTAAGTGGTTGTTGTGTCTGTCATTTTGTGTGTTTTTCTGTACTTTGTAGGAACAAGGGCCACATGTGGCCCCCGGGCCGCCAGTTGCCTATGTCTGCTGTAAAGCTCGACATGAATGTGATTGTGTGTTTGGAGGAGAAGAAGAACATCGTTTTAAAATGATATTAAAGGATTCTCAGACCAAACACTTGAGTCCCATCAGCCGATTGGATCCTAAAGTAAGGCAGTGTCAGAATGAACACACACACACACACACACACACACACACACCACCTCCAACAAGGGAAGGGTCAACCACCCACCCCACCCTCCCACCATTCACTTAATACGCCGCTTTATTTCCACGGTAAGTGGGACCTCTTTGGGGAAACAAAGAGTGACCTCAATTCAATGTGACATCCCACCTATCGATCTGAGCTACGTATCCCCCGGAGACGGACCCCGGCTCTGCCCTTGCCCCTCACATTTAGCAACGAGACAAAAACGTGGCTTTTTATTAAACTCAACCCCTCTCCGTGTGTCTGGGGGCTGAATTACCAATGTCTCCTCCCACCGTAGACGTAGACGTAGACGTAGTGGCTCATCTTCGCCAGGGTCCAGTTTGTGAAATTGAAAGTGTGTCATAACAGATATCAGAGGCGTCTGATTAAAGTCATGTGACCCATGTCAGAGCGGCCCTTGTATTTTTATCAGGGGACTCGGAACAATTACTGTCAGATGGAGGCAGTGATGAATCTGCAGCTTTATTGTGTTTGTCATGTCGACCTCTGGCTCAGCTCTGATCAGTGACCCCCCCCCACACACACACACACACACACACACACACACACACACACACACACCCCAACACAGACAGCTAGTGCTGCGTTAAATATTAATATATGTTTCTGATTCATCCAAACAAATATATTCAAGAAAGCAGTCACACTTAAATGGATCCTCCACTGTTTTTACAAATATGTCCTAAAACCTTCTAAATATCATTATTAGTAGATCTATGTCGAACTAAACACATTATTAAAACACATAGGAATTAATTGCCATTTAAAAACAAAACTACTTTACAGTTTTAGAGCCTGTGTTTCTCCATCTTGTAATCACGTGATTGATGATGTCACACGGCCCCACTGATGATGGTCCATTGTTTTATGAATCTGTGATAACCACATTTATTTATTTATCTGAATAATATCCACTGTTTATTATTATTTGGGCCATAGTATATAGTCATATGAAGATAGAAATCCTTGTTTTAATCATAATTAAAATAGGTTAAAACCAGGGATGGAAATAGTTCAGAAAAAATCTACTTAAGTAAAAGTACTGTTACTTTGATTACATTTTACTTAAAGTAAAATCACTGGTGTGAAAATCTACTCTAGTAAAAGTAAAAAGTAGCTGACTTAAAATGTACTTTTAGTTATTATTTTTGTATTTTTATTTATTATTTTTTTAGTTACTTTTTTTTAAATTTAATTTAATTTAATTTATTTTTTTGGTTTGGGGGGGGGGGGGGGGGGGGGGGGGGGGGGGGCATTGCTCCCATGCAATAAAAAACAAAAATAAAAAGACGTGTATAAAAATCAAATTAAGTTTTTTTTTTTTTTTTTTTTAATTAATATTAAAGAACACATTTCAAAATAACGTGCATGAGAACAAGACATGGTGTGTCTAAGCTGGATAAATTAAATAAAATAAATGTCAATTCTTGGAAAGTGTTTGTGTCAAAATATCCAATAAAATATCTCTGAAAGCAAGAAATGAGTACAGTACGTTATATAAAGTCTATTAAACATCATAGGTAGAATGAGCCAAATTAGAAAAAAATGACCAGACCATAGACATATACACAATCTATTGGCTGATCCTAACAACAGCTCTATGTACAGTAGCAGACTCCTGTCCTCGTGCGGGATTTATTTTACAAACGTAACAACGTACTGTTACTTGAAACAAAATTTATTAAGTAAAAGTAAAATTACAGATTTTAAAAAGTACTTAAAAAAGTAGAAGTTAAACTGTCAAACAATTGGCATGACATATCATAAACATGGTTAAATTGGCAACAATGATCATGAAATCTGGTGAAAAGAGGTTAAAAGTGACAATAATGTGTCAACACATTAGGTGTAAAAGTGGTGAAAGGGTTTATAAGTGCTGAACATTTATGCAGAAAAGTCATTGAAATGTGATCAAGTGTCAGAAATGGGAGAAATGTAGCAAAAATATATTAAAAGGAGCAAAAATATGGCAAGAAAAAGTGATGAAAATATGTTAAAAAATGGTGAGTTTGGTGGAGTTGTAGAAAAATGGTAAAAATAAGCAAAGTTATTCAAAAAATATTCTTAGTTTCTTGAAGGCATCTGGTGACCCCCTCCCAGTGTCTCACGACCCCAAGGTTGAGAACCCCTTGCCTTATATAACAGTATTGGAATCCATTCGTAAAATAAAATCATATTGTAATTTTAATTCCAAACTGAAGCAAACGTCTGAGAACGTTTTCTAACTTTGTGAACAAACTTGAACAAACAGCTCATTTACACTTGTGTAGAAACTACAGCGCTGATATTTACCGGCTCAGGTTTTGTGTCTGGAAGCGACATATTTTATATTTATATTTTTAGCTTTTATGGTTTCTGCTGAGGTCGGCGTTGGCCGTAAACGGCAGGTGTGCAAAAGTAATTCAGCTCCTGCCATTCAAAGGAGCTGTGTCAGAGTGATTTACCTGTACACATAAACACACACACACACACACACACACACACACACACACACCTTGGGGCCACATGTGTTTTTTATATTCATATGTGGGGGGGGGGGGCAGGGCTCAAAAATGGAGGTTGAAGGGTCACAGCGTTTGGCCACGAGTGACAGCTCAGAAATGAAGGCATAAGTCAATCGGCTACTCTTCATGCACACACACACACACACACACACACACACACACACACACACACACACACACACACACACACACACACACACACACACACACACACACACACACACACACACACACACACGGTGGGGTGCAGTGAGTGATTTGGGGGAGGTTTGGGTGTAAAATACAAGGTTGTGAGGTCAGTATGTGTGTGTGTGTGTGTGCGTGTGTGTGTGTGTGTGTGTGTGCGGGCGTGCGTGCGTGCGTGTGTGTGTGTGTGCGTGTGTGTGTGTGTGTGTGTGTGTTGTAACAGCTTGCAGGTTTCAACCTTCACACACGTGTATAATTGGGTCTTCTTTAGTCTGTGTGTGTTTTATTGTTGTTTTGTTTTTGTATGTTTTTTTTTTTGTCATTTTGTGTTTTTTTTAATCACTTTGTGTATTGTTATTGTTATTTGATTTTAATATTATTATTTTTGCATTTGTCATTTTGCGTGTTTAAATGCCATTTTTGTTTTTTGTTTTTTTGTGTGTTTTAGTGTCGTTTTATTGTGTGTGTGTGTGTGTGTGTGTGTGTGTGTGTGTTGTAGCAGCTTCAAGGTTCCAACCTTCACTTGTGAGTATAATTGTGTCGTCTTTGATCTTTGTCAAACCCTGTGTAAGCCATCCATCCATCCACACACACACACACACACACACACACACACACACACACACACGCACGCACGCACGCACGCACACACACACACACACGCACGCACACACACACACACACGCACGCACGCACGCACGCACACACACACACGCACGCACACACACACAAAATGACAATAAAACAAAACAATAAAGTACACACACTGTGTGTACTTTTTCTCTCAGTGTGTGTTGACTCTCCTTGATGCACTAACATCCTGATCAATACTCTTTGTATTGATCAGGATGTATCTGTTGAGATCAGACTGTTTTAGTGAGTAAGGATTGATCGTATTGATTGATAGTTGATAGTTGAGGACATTTTGAGCTGTTACACACTGTGAACTGTGTCACTATTGTTAGGATTAAATCAGCGTCTACGCATCATTATCATGTTTTTATTTGTTTTCTGTGTTTCTGAGTTTAGCTAAAGCATTGCTCAACTGGTATTCATGACAAATGGTGAATGTGGTTAAATTGGAAAAAAATAATCACGAAATCTGGTGAAAAGAGGTTAAAAGTGACAATAATGGGTCAACATATGTGACGTTAGGTGTAAAAGTGGTGGAAAGGGTTTATAAGTGATGAACATGTCTGGAAAGTGGAAAAATTATGCAGAAAAGTCATTGAAATGTGATCAAGTGTCAGAAATGGGAGAAATGTAGCAAAAATACATTAAAAGGACCAAAAATATGACAAGAAAAAGTGATAAAAATAGGCTAAAATATGGTGTTTGGTGTAGTTGCAGAAAAATGGTAAAAATAAGCAAAAATGGGCTCATATTGTTAAAAATATTCTTAGTTTCTTGAAGGCATCTGGTGGCCCTCTCTCCAGTGTCTTGCAAGCCCAAATGGGGTCCTGACCCCAAGGTTGAGAACCCCTAGAATCTACGCCTTATTGTCACATCTGGATGAAAACGGAAAAAGGAGAGAAACTGTAGAAGTACACAAAAAAGTTACTCAATTACAGTAATGAAAGTAAATGTAAGTCATTACTTTCCACCCTTGGTTAAAATTTAAAAAGTGACCAAAAATTGTGGAAAAGGTGGTGGAATAGAATTTTAAAAATGACATAAATTGGTTAAAAGTTGCAAGTTGTGGGTGATGGAATTTAAAAATGTAAGGAAAATATTTTTAAACTGTTAAATAATTGGCATGACATATCATAAACATGGTTAAATTGGCAAAAATAATCATGAAATCTGGTCAAAAGAGGTTAAAAGTGGCAATAATGGGTCAACATATGTGACGCTAGGTGTAAAAGTGGTGGAAAGGGTTTATAAGTGCTGAACATGTCTGGAAAGTGGAAAAATTATGCAGAAAAGTCATTGAAATGTGATCAAGTGTCAGAAATGGGAGAAATGTAGCAAAAAGTGATGAAATACTGTATGTTAAAATATGGTGAGTTTGGTGCAGTTGCAGAAAAAGGGTAAAAATAAGCAAAAATCTTCTTAGTTTCTTGAAGGCATCTGGTGGCCATCTCTCCAGTGTCTTGCAAGCCCAAATGGGGTCCTGACCCCAAAGTTGAGAACCCCTAGAATCTACGCCTTAATGTCACATCTGGATGAAAACGTAAAAAGGATAGAAACTGTTCAGGAACGACAGAAAACGGTGTGAACAAAATGCATTTATTTTAATTCATGGATAATCCATATTTCCAAACAAAGATGGGGATGAAACAAACTCATAGAAGAAGCTTTGTGTGTAGTTATTCACTGACAGACACAGACAGCTACGGTTATGGACGCCAATCCTCAACGCTGATGTCACACCACCGCGCTGTGTTACAAACTGGCTCCAAGCACAAAGAAGACAGGAAAGAATAACTCAAAATAGTCCTAAACTAAGTCACAGTCAGAAGTCCGACGAGGAGAATATTCAAACATAAATGGAGGTTTTCAGAGGTTAGTGGTGCATTATTCTCAAGGAGCTCCAACGACATGAACCGAGGGCATAAGTTCCCCTACGATATAATCGCCAGGCAGTGGAAAAGATCTGACGCGACGCCTTAAAAACCTGAAAGTGCTGATGATGTTTGAACAGAATCGTCCTGTTCCCACCGGGGTTCGGCTTCCTGTGAGCTCACTTCCACTTCCTGACGGGATATAATGCCTGTTATAACAGGTAACGAGAGATTATGGCACAGTCATAAGATAAATGCTCAGTGACACGGTCTAATATTCACAATCATTACGAAAAAAAAAAACTCTAAAGCAGGGTGTCAAACTCTTTTTAGTTCAGGGGCCAAACACGGAGAAGTTTGATCTAAAAACAACATTATTGTTCCTTAGTTTGCACTTGTACGTATACATAAAATGATAAAATATCCAACCAATAAATGATATCAGTCCCAACAGGATTTACACTTTAAATTTCCTACATTTGTGACCATATTCTATTTAATTAATGAAAATGTTGTGTAATAATTAGAGGAAAATTAGAATATTTTGTAAAAAAAAATGTGTTTGTTTTCAACAGATCAACACTAAAAGTTACTCCCATCCTGCAATATATCCACTATCCACACAAAAAGTGACAAATTTCAGACTTACCTTAAATTTTATTTTATTTTGCAACCAATTTTAATTTAATTTGGGAAAATTATGTGGAATCATTTGAGAAAAATCTCAGGATTTTGGAAAAATTGGGAGTTCTTCCTACAATTTGAGAGTAAGAATGACTGTCAGGGTGCGATATATCCACAATCCAAACAAAAAGTGACAGATATCGGTCCCTGCACGATCTTCATTTAAGTTTCCACTATTTTGTGACCAATTTTTATATAATTTGGGGAAATATTGTAGAATAATAAAAAAAAAAAAAATATTTTGTAAGAATTTTGAGGCTTTTTTTCAACGCTTTAACATTAAAAATTACTCTCGTCGTGCAATATATCCACTATCCAAGTTATTTTTACTTTCTCCTGCGGGCCACATTGGATGCTATAAAGGTCCAGATTTGGCCCCCGGGCCTTGAGTTTGACACATGCTCTAAACGGTGGACAGGGTGAGCGCTGTGGTAGGGGGCCAACTAGGCCTTATGGGTAATAAAAACACAGGTCGTCAGTTTAATGGACATAAGTAGAAAGAGTCTCCTAGTGCTGTGGAAAAGTGTAAAGGTTCATCTAGTTTACAATACAAGTGCCTAGGCTTTTATTTTGTACTTTTTTACAAACTCCTCCCACTCTCCCTTTGCAACAAAGTCAAATTATAGAAAAACCAGACTCTAATGAAAGGTTCCTCCACCAACGTTACCACAGAAAACACTCCAGACGGTTGTGTTTGTCGGCTTTGGCACAAGTCGCTGATAAGTGTTGAGTTTTCTGGGTTTTGTCCATGTTTTACTTTGATATAATTGGCATTTTTAATCTGTCCTCTGACCCTGAGCTTGTCCCGTTCTTTAGATGCCTCTGAATCAATGATAAACTGTACATATGAACACAACCGTGAACATTTCTCTCCTTATAAACAGTGCTGATACAAACACGCTTTGATAAAACGTCCTCTGCAAGAAAAAAAAAAGACAAGTTCAAGACATTTTGGCGTTTGTCTTTCCTTTAATGGCTTCTGGTTTTAGGATTGGTACGTTAGGGAGGGGCGTGGCCTTCGGTTCTCGGCTGTCCAGTCCAACCGCAGAAGCCCTTTTTTTTTGGCTCGCCGTGCTCGTCCATTGGTGGGTGTGAGTTGTCGGACCATGACATCGGAGGTGAGTCCAACAGACCAGCTGGTGAACTATGCAACAACCCGTTCGACCAACCATGCCACGTCTGGAACGGCGCCATCAAGTAGTGTTGGTGTCGGTGTCGGCGTGGGATTGGTCGGCCTGCGTGAACAGGGACGTAACAGTGGGGTTCTGTCATCAATCTTCAGAGTGGAATGGTGAAGGCGACGCCTCCTCGAGGGCGCCAGCGTAGCAGAGGTAACGGACGGGCGAGCGGTCGCGGTTGGTCGGCCTGGCCTCCGTCCGTCCAATCAAGGCCCGTTCTCGTTGTAGTGGAGGGAGATGGGCCGGTCGCGCTGCACAGCCGGCATGTAGGGCCAGTTGTAGCTGGAGCCCGACAGCAGCATGTCGCGGAGCAGCGTCTCGATTGGCGTCTTTCCCACGAGACGCACGAAGAACAGCTGCTCGATGACCGGCGAGGAGACGATGCGCAGCGACGGCAGGCGCAGGAGGAGGCGGCCAAAACGGTTGGGCTGGCTGGGGTACTGGTTCCTCACGTACTCCTCCAGAGCACACTGGGACTTCTCCTGGATGCTCTCCACATGGGCCACGTCTGATAAACCCATCGCGTCTACGGGAACAGAAGAAGACATTAGCGTTATGAAGGCACAGTATCCTCGTTATTATGGTCATGATTAGTTACTGAAAGTAGTCCGTGATTTACTCGCTAACTACAGCCACCAGAGTGTGTCAGCGCACTGTTTAAGAGAAAGTTAAGGTCGCCTAGGAGAGCTCTTCTTCTCTACTTCATTGTCTACTACCAAACCTCAGAGTTGGATCTGTCGCCCCCTGTGGTCACAGATTAATTTTAATTAATTTTAATTAATTTTAATTAATTTTAATTAAACAAAAGAAATTTATATCTTTGACTTTTCCTCATTATTTAGATCAACCAAAAACAACACAAGTTGTTTTGACTGAAAAAGTTACTAAATGATCTAAAAAGCTGTTAAATGATCTATAAATCAGGCTGAATGTTTCACTCCAACTAATATGGTGAACAATATGTTAAACATCTACTACTAATAAAGACATTTAGAAGATTTATAAAAACTGGCGATCCCTTTAATAATACGTTTTGCTTTATTTGACGTTAATCATTACGTTACGATTTATGTGACTTTTATCGAAAAGTTGGCAACGACAACTTAAAATCAACAAGATACTCTATGAGACATTTCCCAGAGGAACGTGAAGGGGAAAAAACGATGAGTCACTCCAAGGGACCACCTGGTTTGCTGGAGTCACAGAGTTTCTGGTCATTTCTAAATTTATCTGAACATAGTGCTGATACATCGTTTCAAAGGCAATTCAACATAAACTACAATTTTATGTCACATAATTTCATTTGTTTTACTCGGTGGAACCGAGTCGTTTGACGGAGACGTTACGCGGGTCTGGCCGTAATTCATCAGAACTTGTTTAAAAAGGTTTTGTCTTTAATAATTAATAATTTATTATTAATATTATTGCTTTTATGGCTATGACTGTGTGTCAGTAAAATCATCACATTGCAATTGCATGTATTAATATTAATGCTTCAAAGAATGAATTAAATACAAATTCAGTGCAATTCAATTCATCTTTATTTATATAAAGCAAATTACAGCAATAGTCATCTCGAAGCACTAAACATCTTTAAAAAACATTTAACTTGACCTCATTTATGTATAAATATAATATGAGTGAATCCATGTTGATGTTTTGTAGAAACAGATCCATATCTACCTCCTTCCTAGGTCACGCTCTCCCTAACTCCCCCTCCCTCTCCTTCCTCCCCCCAGATGAGAGTCTGGCACGGTCGGGTAAAGTGTGCAACACTTTGTGATACTTTTCACACTCTGAGCTGAGGGGTGAGGGGTGAGGGGTGAGGGTGAGGGTGGGGGGATTTAGTAAAGCAGGTCAGAGATGTGTCAACTCCAAACAAAGACATTCTTACTGTACGGAGCAGACCTGAGGTTGACCCCCCCATGACCTCTAAATAACTCTGTTGGTATGTGATAATTATCTCCCCTGAACATTATTTAACCTGTGACCTGTTAATGTTTGCATTCTAGTCCCACTACAAGTAAAAACAACCATTATTATCCTCACTACACTAAACCACGTTAGTTTAGATGAGATCATGTGTCAAACTCAGGGCCCTTTAGAGCAGACATACGCAACTGGTGGCCCGGGGGCCACATTCGCCCCTCGGTTTAATTTTATGCAGCCCCCAAAGTAAATACACAAAACAAGAGCAAGAATACATTAAAAAATTACAAAGAATGACAACATTGCAGGAAAATACAGTAAGACAAGAAAAAAACACAGAAAATACTCCAAAAATACACAAAACTACTAGAAAAGTGAACAAAGCGACAACAATAATACACAAAATTACTGAGAACATAACAACAGAAGTACACTACAAGACTAGAAAAACATAAAATATTACTCTGCAGACCAACAGTAGTAACAAGAAAGCAAAACAGAAATACACAAAAATGCAAAATGACACACAAATACACAATATGACTCGAAAACACATATTTTACAGGAAAAATACACAAAAGAAGTACAGAAATGCACAAAATGCTTCACAACGAGAAAGACAACAACAAACACACACAGAATGACAGAAAAACACACAAAACTACAATAAAAACTCTTTATTGTTTCCTGTATTAATGCTCAGATCGCTCATTATTCTAATGCTGACATGAACGTTGATCATGTGACCCTCTGATTAAACTGCCTACCTCTGCTTTAGAGCATCAATGTGAAAGTAAAAATGACTCATTGAAAAATACCAAATAATTCAGTTGTAGATAATCTAATCTAAATACACACATTCCATAAAACTCCACAATATTTGCAGTTTTTTTCCCCAATGCTTATATTTTAAATGTGTTTGTGGAAAGATCCTTGAGATGAAACATCTCGTTATCAAGATGGCTGTTATTTTTAGTCTCAAATTGTTAAAAGAACTGAGATTGTTCTCAAATTGTTGCACAAAATGTCCCCAAACAGACTGCGACACAGTGACGTCATGAAACCGCAACCGGAAGTTGCGCGCTCAATACCGCGCTCAATACCGCGCTCTTACCGAGGGAGCCGTAATCTTAAAATTAACATTTTGAACATTTTCAAAAACGTTTTCGCTATTTTTTGTTAGTTTGTGTTTTTTAGTGGTTGTTTTGTGCGTTCAACTTGTTTATTGTGTTTTTCTGTCATTTTGCATATTTTTGTTGTCATTTTGTGTTTCTGTAGTTATTTTTGCTGACATTTAGTTTTTAGTTATTTTGTGTATTCTTGGTGTTTTGTTGCATTCATGTGAGCATTTAGATTTATGACCAATTTCAGCGTTAACACAGAGTTTGTGTTTCTTTCATCATGTTACTATTCTGTGCATTTTTATGTTATTTTGCATGTTTTTGTTGTTATTTTTTGTAGTTGTTTTATGGGCCGCACAGAATTAGACCGAGGGCCCCATGTTGCATATGTCTATTTTAAAAGCTCCAACTCATGGCCTCAAAGCTGTTTTTTTTAGCTCCTTTTATTTTATGGATTATTCACACTTTTGGTCAAACTGAAAGTTTCCCTACATTCATATCACAACATTGTTATATATATATATATATATATATATATATACAGTATATATACATATATACATACAGCTGTGGCTCTAACAGTAAAAACAAAGTGAACATCTTGATTCCAGGTAAAGTGAACGTTCTGTGGACGCTGTGAGGTCACGCCTCCTGTCACTCAGGGATAATAATTATTACATAAGGTGCCTTTTTTTGTATTTTTTTGTCACGTCGACCATTTTGGCTCCTGCGTGACAATGCGGTCGCTGCCTGGTTAGGATTAGTTGAGCTGTCTGTGCGTCTGAGGAGAGCCCGTGTGCCGAAGCGACAGCTCTGTGGGCGACCTTCAACGCCAAGTGTTCCTGTGTGTGTGTGTGTGTGTGTCTGCTGGCACACACACACCATGGCGGGTCAGCGGGGGTGAGGCATGGCGGCAGTGGCAGCCCTGAGATGCCCACGCTCTGATGTGGTTTGATAGAGGGGGGGGGGGGGGGGGGGGGGGGGGGGGGTTGTTTGAGCTTGTTAGGTTATGGATGGAGTCGATGTTAAACCCTTTAACATTAATAGCTAGTCTGAATATGTATACACATATACCGTTCCCAGGCCCCGGGGGCTTGGCCCCCGAATAATGCAAAAATGATTAGTAACATAACTGACTACAAAAATGTGCATTAGCGCGTTGTTTAACTTCTTAACGTCCTGAATACGGGTCAACATGCATGTTCTCACTGACTCTTAAATGATTAAACGCTTCACAAATACAGCAGCATATCACGATTATCACATACCGTGGGAAAGCTTAGAATCTACCGTTTTTAACCATATAAATCATTCTAAGACACAATTTTTACTCCCTGACAAAACAAGGAGCAACGTATAAGTCACATGACTAATGAACTGGTGAGTTGAAACGTCAATAATACATAAATAAATCAAATCAAAAGAATCGGCTTTTACGTAAAACATGCAAATGATGTGATTAAAGGAACCAGAGATGGTGTAATGATACAACTGGTGCTCCTCGTTTCTTGTGATCAACTTCCATGTGTGCTGACGACTGTCGTTAGTGGCTGGCGGCATTAAAACGTGCAAAACAAGCATTTTTACGGCCCGAAAAAATGGTAGAAGTTCTAACATCTATTGTTCCTCACAGTCGATAGTCAGTCACCAGATTATCTGGACACTATTTGGACCGTGACACTGTTGGTGATATTCACAGATTCAGATTTCCAGCATCAATAACTCTTTAACGAAACGTCATCAACACATAAATTATACCTCTTTACCATCGGTGTGAGGTGGACAACATGATACAACATGTCCACCCCCGTCTGTGGGTCCTCTCTGTGTGGTGAGCTTAAAACATGAAGCTCTCATCTCATCTTCCCGTAAATATCCAAATATTACACAAACAGAAAATTTAATTTTTAAAACAGAAAACCGCTGCTTATCTGGTTTTTGATTTTTCTGTATTTCTGTTTTGGTTTTAAATCAGTCAAATAAAATAACCACAGTGTTTATCTGTTATTTTGACTTGGTTTGAAAACAGAAAAACCAAAGAACGAACAGTACATGGATTAATGTTAATTCTGGATATTCAAATGAAGCTATTAAACGTTAAAGGGCGACTTTAACACAACACACACCCTCAGACGTGCGTGTTCCACTAACGCCGTCGATGACAGAAGAGTCTTTTTTTTTTGGGCGAGACGAGCGTGTTTTGTGTGTACATGTGCGTGGGGGAGTCACATGGGGCGCTCAGGGCTACAGGGGTTATGTAGGTCACCACCAATCCACCGTCTCACTGAAACGCAGCATACATAATTCAGCTCTGACTGAGGGAGGGGGCGGGGGCAGGGTCTGGGTTTGGGCTGAGTTTGGGGATGAGGAAGAGGAGGAGGATGAAGGGTGGATGGATGGTTTCAATAATAGATGGATGGGATCATGAGGGAGAGATGGATGATGATGAAAGAAGGGAAGAGAGGAGGAAATATGCAACGGAACAACAAAAAAACTAAACCGTGCAACGTCTCAGTGCAGCTTTGTTCCAATCCCGTTAACCCCACCCACCCCCCACCCCCCACCGACGCCCCCCCCCGGGTCATGAAGCATGATGGCCTGGGTGAAGGATCCAGATGTGACAGTTGTTGTGGCTGCCACCGCTGCCCCAGTGACGGCTGGAATGAGCCTCAACAACGTCTGAGTTCCAACGCCATGACAACAGTGTGTGTGTGTGTGTGTGTGTGTTTTCTTTCTAACTCTACATATGATACAAAGTAAATTTTATTTGTGATTATTTTGAAGATTTAATGGATGTGTGTATGAGACGATAGTAAAATAATATACCGTAAAATTAAACTGAAGAAACCTAAACTATTATTTGTATTCTAAAATATGAAATAATGACAAAAAAATACATAAAATAAATAGAACAAAACAAGAACAAAAAATATTAACCTTGTATGTGAACCAATAGAGAATATGAAGAAAAAATGCTTATTAATGCAAGAATGAATAATAATCAAAACATTTAAAATCATTGAAAAAAAAAAAAAAACAGAAATTACTTTAAAAAAGTAACAGAATAAAAAAACAAAAACATTTTCTAAATTCAAATAATATAATCATGTAAAATATGAATTAATATTAAAAGTAAGTAGATTAAATATTTTTTGTATTAAATTAAGTAGATTTTAATGTGATTATTTTGAAGAATTAATGGATGAATAATATACATCGTATAATTAAAATGAAAATGCCTGAACTATTATTTGTAGCCTGAAATACCTTAAGGTAGAAATAATGAAATAAAATAAATTGTTTTTTTTTACCTTGTACGTAACCGACAGAGAAAAATGTTGGAAATGTTCGGATTTTTTTTCTGTTAAATGTGGTTTTGTTGTTGTTTTTGGAGTCAATTTATGAGTTTTTGTGATTATTGCGTTTTAGGGGCCATTTTGTGTATTTTTGTAGTAAATTTTGTGTCTTTTTCTGTCATTTTGTGTGTTTTTATGCATTTGGTGGTCGCACAAAATAAATATTAACCTTGTGTGTGAACCAATAGAGAAAGATTTTAAAAGTTTAGCAAAGAAAGAAAGAAGCTAGAATTCTAATCAAAACATTTAAAATCATTAAAAAAATAATATTTGAAAAAATTAAATTAAATTCATGAATATTGAAAAAAAAATCCATAAATACAAACATTTGAAAACAAACGCATGAAAATCTATTTAAAATAAGAAATGAAATACATTTAAAAAAATAATAATTTTTTAATATATTTTTTAAAGTTCTAAATTCAAGTAATTCATGTAAAATGTGATTTAATATTAAATAATTTAGATGACTAATTATAGACTTTTATCGTTTGAGTCAGAAAAAATTTAAAATGTTTTATAAAAATGTGACTTTTACAGTTATGGCAGCTGTGAACTTAAGAAAGTTACAAAACAAAGATAATGTCAGTGTTTCAGTTGAGTTTAAATATAATAATTATGTTATGAACAAAAGGAAAAACAGATTTAGGTCCAGGTTATATTTGAGTTTAAGCAGAAATGCATGAATAAGTGCGTTTAGCAGCTGTTTTTAGTCACGGCTATAAAAACTACAGTTAAAGCAGATTGTTTATATTATTCTGGTATTTTTTCCTCATTCAGACAGAAGTGAATCTATAGATAAGGACGGGAGGAGATTCAGGGGCGGGTTCTGAGGTTGATCAGGTTACACCCACATTCATGAAGAGCAGAGAGCGCGACTATGTTATATATTATACTGTAGCAGCCAACGAGGGACGGCCTGGACAGGATCAGGCTCCACCCACGTGGAAAGGTTTCACCGCTCAGACGCAGAGGTGTGTGTGTGTGTGTGTGTGTGTGTTGCAAATGTGCCCGACCTTTGAACTCACACATTTTCTACTTGAACAGAAGAGAAATGATCTGAACTCACCTGACTCACACACACACATTTAGAAAACAGGTCAGAGACGACGAAAGGGCAAAATATAACCGTACTGATGATTTCTATGTCAAACAGTATATAATGGATTCATGCACTGTTATTAATTTCATATTTATATGCTTCAGATGACTTATGGGAGTCAGGAGGGTTACCCTGATATCACATGAGAATGTCCATTATCTATTCATCTGAATGATATCCACTGTTATCCAGTAAGTTTACTATTATTATAGTCATCGTAAAGTATTATTTAATCACTAATAAAAATGAACTCAAAGTGAACAAAAAAGGATGGAAAAGATGGAGAAATGGGATTTTGAAAATTAAAGCAGCCAAAAACGGTAGTGAAAAGGGTTCAAAGTGTTAATATTGGAACAATTAGTTTAAACTGGTAAATAATGGGCCTGATGAATGGTGAATGTGGTTAAATTGACAAAAAATAATCATGAAATATGGTGAAAAGAGGTTAAAACGAGAAAATAATGGTGGATTATTAGGTAGAAAAGTGGTGGATATGATTTATGAGTGCTGAACATACTGTACGTGGAAAAGGCATGGAAATTTGATGGAAAAGTATCAGAAATGAGAGAAATGTAGCAAAAAAAGCATTAAAAGGAGCAAAAATATGGCAAGAAAAAGTGATGAAAAATGGCAAATTTGGTGTTGTAGTAAAAGTAAAAGTTTAAAAATAAGCAAAAATTGGCTCAAATTGTCCAAACAATATTCTTTGTTTCGTGAAGGCATCTGATGACCCCCTCTTAGTGTCTCATGACCACAAATGGGGCTCTGACCCCAAGGTTGAGAACCCCTGGTTTAGTGCATTTGCTTGGTGTTAAAATCCTGTGTAAAGGTGTGATATACAGTATGTTGCTAACTAGCTAACAAGCTAACTAGCTAACGTCCTTGGCTGCTCATTAAGTAGCTTTATTATTAGCATCAGTTTGGCAGCAGCCATGTTTATAGTCACGCACTCACCTTCCAATCGGACATTTATCCAAATCAAATTAAATTGTTTACATGATACTGTCATCAAGTGTTTACAGTGACATGAGTAAACCTATTAGCACAAGTCAGATTAGCGCGCGGCTAATTCTTCCCTTTCCGACTGAGCTGCAAATTGACTCCAAATACAACAACAAAACCACAAATACAAAAAAAAAATACTAATCAATCAACAAAAGTCCACCAAATTACTTCATAAGCTGACAAAATAACTACAAAAATAACAAAAAAATGTACAAAACAACAAAAACATACAAAATTGACTCAGAAAACACAATAATCACAAAAAAAACCACACAAATTCACTCCAAAAACAACAAATTAAAGTGGACAAAAACAGTGGTAAAAAGAGTTCAGTGTCAATATTGGAACAATTAGTTTAAACTGGTAAATAATGTGCACGACAAATGGTGAATGTAGTAAAATTAGCAAAAAAATAATAATCATGAAATCTGGTGAAAAGAGACAATAACAGATCAATATATGTGACATTAGGTGTAAAAGTGGTAGAAAGGGTTTATAAGTGCTGAACATGTGCAGAAAAGACATGTGATGTAGAAGTGTCAGAAATGGGAGAAATGTACCAAAAATACATTAAAAGGAGCAAAAATATGGCAAGAAAAAGTGATGAAAATATGTTAAAATATGGTGAGTTTGGTGGAGTTGTAGAAAAAGGTTAAAAAAATAAGCAAAAATGGGCTGAAATTGTTCAAACAATATTCTTAGTTTCTTGTCTGAATTGGTTCCTGACCCCAAGGTTCAGAACGCCTGGTCTAAAGGACTCAAAATCCCACAATGCAATGCAGGAAACTTTTCCAACTATATAAATAAGAGCAACTTTCATCTATTGTTCTGTTCTTGTAGTTCCATTCATTGATCTGTGATATCTGATAATAATAATCAATAATATTGATTGTTTAGTTCCAACTCACCAGATGTGAACAGAACGATGGACTTGAGGCAGGAATACTCAGCCGTGTCCACCTGCAGGTTCTTCAGCTTCTCCACCTGCTCCTGGAACACCCTGATGTGGTCCATGAACGCCACCACGCGTTCTGCTGACATGGGGGACGCGTGGAGGCCGGCCGCCGCCAGCAGGGGGGCCACGTGGAGCGGCATGGAGCACTGGGCCGCGTTCAGAACAAACAGCTCACTCCATGACATGCGCAGCAGCGCCACCTATAGAGCAACCATGGTACATAGGTTAGCTTAATACACACACACACACAGTGTTTTTAGCATAAATTATTATAATATCGCTAGTTGGAAGCATTGGGCAGACAGCACGCTAACCTGCTAACATGCTAACATGCTAACACTGGAAGCATCCTTTACCCTTTGATCCTGCACAGCCTAAACCATGTGTGTCAAACTGATTGTAGTTCAGGGGCCAAATACGGAGCAGTTTGAAACAAGTAATTTCAACATTATTTTGTCCTAGTTTGCGTGTATGTATATATAAAATACTAAATATGTAAGAAACCAACAATAATAGAGCAATAAGTGACATAAATTAGTCCCAACAGGATCTACACGTTAAATTTCCCAGATTTGTGACCATTTTCTATTCAATTAAGGAAAATGTAATAATTTGAGGAAAATAAGTAGATTGTCAGAATTTTGAGGATTTTTCAACAGTTCAACATTTAAAAATGTCATTTGAGAAAAATCTCAGGATTTTGTGAGATTTTTTTGAATTTGTGTTTGTGGAGGAAGTGAAATAATCTGATTCATGTCTGATTCTCTGTCATTTTTACTTTCTCCTGCGGGCCACGTTGGATGCTCATAAGGGGCAGTCTTGGCCCCCGGGCCTTGAGTTTGACACATGTGGCTTAAGCTAACCAACTGCTAACCTAACGCAAAGGTACTTTTTTGAGCATATTTCTATATCAGTCATTTTACTTGTACTTAAGTACATTTTGCTTTGATGTGTCTTCTTTTGGCTTCACAAGACAAAACTGACTTTCTGGAATTTTCTCTTTGCTTTGAATTGTCAAAGACATGAAAAATATTAAATCAAAAATATTTTTTTTTCTGCAGACACCTCTGAAGAAGACTGGCAGTTGACAGCCAAAACGTGTCAGGAGATCAAAGTAAATGTCCTAAAAACAATGGTCTGAATAAATGACATATTATTTTAAAAAGAAAATAAAGTTGGTTATAATCATAGATAAGTTAAATAATTGATGACATCATTAACATGCACCGAGGCCTTCAGATGAGGTGTTCTCCTGTCTCACCTGGTCCATCAGCTGCAGGTCGGGGAAGAAGGGGATGTTCTTGGCCCACTCCACGGCGCTGAACAGCAGCCGGGCCGCCAGCTCACAGATGTTCTCGATGCCCATCAGGTTGTTTCCCTGCATGCACTGGGCTCCGTAGCGGGACGTCGGGTAGGGCTCGGCGCGCAGCAGCAGAGAGATGAAGCCGGACAGGTAGGGCTGTCCGTTGTAGGGGTCGGTACCGTTGGTCAGGTACTGGCCAGGACTGGTCTGGGAGTTGGAGGCTCGTCCTCGTTGAACGGCTAGAAGAAGAACAGAAGAATAACTAATTTATTGTCTCATGTCCACTTTATTAACAATAAAGCTTCACTCTCAGTAATCGGGTTAACAACACAGCATCAAATATTAAGTGGATTTCCAATCAGGAAAATGTAAGTTTTGTTTTTCCTTTGTAGTTTATGCTCATTTAAATCCAGTGGATCCTTTGATCAATGAGGCAGCGTCACAACCACATTGAGTAATCAACTGTCTCTAAAATGATTAAAGTGCAGCTTTTATGGGACGAATAAGTCGCCACGTTTTGAATTAAACTTTTATTATTAATCAGGAGGTTGTGGACGACGTAAATATGAACAGTTCATTCACACAGAGACGTGTGAGACGAGACAAAGAAGCAAATTGGGTGAAGCACACATGTTGACGGAGGTGTGTGTGTGTGTGTGTGTGTGTGTGTGTGTGTGTGTGTACCAGAAAGAGGTCAAAGGGAACAAAAAAAAAAATGTGTGAACGCGCAACATCACATCCCTCCGCCTCCTAAATATGTCAGCGCTCGTCTTCTTCTTCTTCTTCTTCTTCTTCTTCTTCTTCTTCTTCTTCTTCTTCTTCTTCTTCTTCTTCTTCTTCTTCTTCTTCTTCTTCTTCTTCTTCTTCTTCTTCTTCTTCTTCTTCTTCTTCTTCTTCTTCTTCTTCTTCTTCGGTGGTGGTGGTAGAGACGTGGAGGCCAAGGCCGATCACTGCTGCTGTTGTGCATCAATGAGTAATGACAAGCAGCAGCTGGTAAAGATATAACCCCTCTTCACACCTACACATGTTATGCACCGACACACACACACACACACACACACACACACACACACACCCCCGTCCTCCTGTGCTGGCAAATGGCTCAGCCTGAGGCGAAAAGGGCACGCAGAGGCCAAGCTCTCACACACACACACACACACACACACACACACACGCACACACACGCACACACACACACACACACCCTCCGGCTGTGGAGCGATGATGATGATGATGATGATGATGATGAGGCGACAGCTCAAAGGCCCATTTGGAAAACACCTGTTCACTCATCCCTGCTGTCTGACTAATAACTCCATCTACTGTTACAACGTGCGCGCTAATGAAAACACAAAGAGGGGCCACGTGTGAGGGGCCCGACAACGAGACAAGGGGCTGAAACTACAGCGACGCATCGATCGATCACTGATTTCCTTCATTTTGGACGATCGGCCAATATTTTCATATGAAACCCAACTTTTCTACCTCCACAAAGGTCTGAAAGTCAGCCACTGACCCCTTCTGTTGTGAGATGACTGACAGGCCCCGCCCACCAGGTCATGTGATCATGCGTCTGCTACACAGGTTAACAACAACAGTCATGACTTAGCTCCACCAAGTAAAACAAATCATTATGTGTGACGTACAATGGTGATCTACGTTGAATTGCCTTTGAAATGATATATCACATGATTATGTTCCGATGAATGTAGAAATTACCGGAAAAGTGGGTGGGCCCCTGTCCCCCCCTCCCTCTTTCAAAAAGGTCTCAGAGAGGCTCTTGACATCCGCTCATAGAATATCCATGTCAAATTACAGCTTGATTCACCGAGCATTAACGAGGAGTAGTCATTTTAAAAATGGGACCCACGGGGCCCCCTGGTGCGCCCGGGGCACATTCGGCGTAATGGGCTCCATTCATATATTGGTATGTCCCATTTTTAAAAGTTAATAACACAAATATGGTGAATAATCATGTGTTTTGTTAAACACTGATCTACGAATGAGGACATTTTAAAGGTTTTAGGCACATTTGTAAAAACAATGGAGGATCCTTTAAGAGAGAGAACAAGTAGAGCGCAGCGTGCCGAGGGCTTTGAATAAAATAAAACCTTTCCATTTCTCCGTTACCTGGACCACAGCGTCTGAAAAACCAGGGTCACGTTGTAAACATCCTTTAACTCCAGAGAAGAAGAAAAAACACCTCCACACAAAAAAAGGTGGTGACCTCCACGCTCTAGTTTACCCCGTGAACTTGTGTCAACCTGCGCTCGCCGTAGAGAAGAATGTGGTTTCCTTTAGCAAACAGCGCCGGGCCGAGCCGCCTGTCACTAAAGACCACAGTTACACAACGGGGCATTCCTCGTCTCGTCAGATTAGAAACATGTTTATTCAGGAGACGTCTGGAGTGAAAACGAATACTCTGATTACTCACTAAAGTAGATGTTAACGCATCCAATGGTTGCATTGCTGCGTGTTGCTCTGCAGATTGACTCAGGTTGACGTGGACAGTGATGGAAAGGTTTACATTTAGCCCAGAGTCCACCTGTACAACAGGTCTGACTGGAAACATAGCTCTGACGCAGTCGTAAGCTAGCACCTCATTCTGAGAGGTTAGAGTCAGCGGGTGGACGAGGACAACTGGAGAAAACAGATAACAGTTGTATAAAAAAAGGCAAAGAAAAAGTGTGAAACATTCAGGGTTCAGATCATTTAAATCAGGGGTTCTCAACCCTGGGGTCAGGACCTTATTTGGGGTCACGAGACACTAAGATAGGGTCACTAGATGCCTTTAAGAAACCAAGAATATGTTTTCTGAACAATTTGAGCTTTTTTTTCTTATTTTTACTCTTTTTCTGCAACTCCACCAAACTCACCATATTTTAATCTATTATCATCACTTTTTCTTGCCATATTTTTGCTCCTTTTAATGTATTTTTGCTACATTTCTCCCATTTCTGACACTTCTACATCACATTTCAATGACTTTTCTACACATTTTTCCACTTTCTAGACATGTTCAGCACTTATAAACCCTTTCTACCACTTTTACACCTAATGTCACATATGTTGACCCATTATTGTCACTTTTAACCTCTTTTCAACATATTTCCTGATAATTTTTTGCCAATTTAACCACATTCACCATTTATCATGTCCAGTATTTTCCAGTTTAAACTAATTGTTCAAATATTGTCACTTTTAACTCTTTTTACCACTTTTTCTGTCCATTTTTATCCACTCTAATTTACAACTTTTAACTGATTTCTGTGGTTTTTACAATCCCATTTCACCACCTTTTCCACCATGTTTGGCCTTTAAAGGGCTGAGAACCAGTGGTTTAAAAGAGTAACATGGCTGTAGGCTCCACACTGACGTAGCTGTTGCCTCAGTATCAGCCTACCACCCTAAACAAAGATCAGACTCGCCTCGGCCTCTGATTTGGGACTTGGCAGCTTCTAATCTGCTCTTACATTGATTAACAGTTAATCCTGCAAATGGCAGTGACTCCACTCGACGGTTGAAAAGCCTCATTGTTGGGGTCACTCGTGCCTGAGAGGCAGAGCACTTGATTACAGACGCACACACGCCGCTCTTTCTCTGTCTGTGTGTGTGTGTTTCCTCGCCCACAGCGCGATGGCGAGTCCAAGAAACAGAAAGACGAGGAAAACAAGAGACGGAGGCTGAGGAGGAGCTCAGTGTAATGACAGAGATAACATTAAAGCTTTTCAAGGCCGTAACCCCCAAAATAAGGTCCCAGAGAGCAGGGACCCCCACTGTAGCTGAAGGTGGTTGAACACAGACATGAACATGAAGAACAGTCATGTGGAGACAGGACCATCTATAAGGGGGAATAAAGGGGAGAGATTTTTGGGGTCCATCCATAAAGTCAGTAAAATGATGGTCCATTGTTCTATGAATCTGTGATAACCACATTTATTTATTCATCTGAATAATATCCACTGTTATCTAAGAACATTTATTATTATTATTATAGTCATCTTAAAGATGGAAATCATGGTTTTAATCACTAATAAAATGGGTTAAAGTGACCAAAAATGGTGAAAAAGGAGGTGAAATGAGATTTAAAAAACCACAGAAATCAGTTAAAAGTTGTAAATTAGAGTGGATAAAAACAGAGAAAAGTGGTAAAAAAGGCTCAAAGTGTCAACATTAGAACAATTAGTTTAAACTGGTAAATAATGGACAAACATTTAACAGCCTGTTTGATGGGAACAAACAGTGAAAACGTGATATTCTTTCTATATCATAAAACTATTTCAATTTGAGAAAGCTAATTCCGGGATTTGATTAAATTAAATTGATTAAATTGAAAAATAAAGTGGACATATAAGACAATAAATATATTTCTAAGTAGCAGAAAAAAACATCCAAAAATCAAATAATGGACATGACAAATCATAAATGTGGTTAAATTGGCAAAAATAAGGATGAAATATGGTGAAAAAAGGTTAAAAGTGACAATAATGGATGAACATTTGTGACATTAGGTGGTGGAAATGGTTTATAAGTGCTGAACATGTCTGAAGATGTGATGTAAAAGTGTCAGAAATTAGAGAAATGTAGCAAAAATACATTAAAAGGAAGAAAAATATGGTGAGAAAAAGTGATGAAAATAGGAAAGTTTTGGTGTAGTTGCAGAAAAAGGGTAAAAATAAGAAAAATGTTCTCAAATTGTTCAGAAATAGGTTGAGAGGATGAGTTAGACATATGAAGTCATTCTAATGGGTCCAAAGTGTCTCAGCTTAATGCTGTTGACGAGTAGAAATATAAAGTGTTAAATTTAGGACACGTAAAGAGAAATGTTGAGCGTTAACTAGCTAGCGTGCTAGGCTAGGCTACAGTAGGTAGGGCATGAAATGAGAACACACAAACATCATGGTATCATGGGACGCTCCAAAACGCCACGTCTGCTGCCAACGGCAGACGGAGGCGTACGATTGGCTGCCTGGATGCCCTGGATTAGTCTGTGGGTCAGACTGTTAGTGGAATTACAGCAGCTAAATACAATTAAGGTCCCATCTATCAACGTTTGGACGGGAAGGTCATTATAGATCAGCCTTGGACTAAACGTTCACGTCAATGACAAGATTCACAAATACACAGAAAGAGTTTCACACGTCAATAGAACTCAGAGGTTCCTCAAATAAAAACATGAATCAGCTGTATTAAACAGACCAACAACATGAGCGTTAAACAGGAAGTAAAGGACAGTGAACGTCCCCAACGAGGGAATATGACAGCTGATCAGCTGTTCCACGTGAGCTCTCATCCAATCGCTAAACGATATGAAAGAAAATACAAAAACAACGAGAAAAACATACAAAATGGGAGAAAAATAAACATGATTTTATGTCAGCGCATCCAAATACAAACATTCAACAATATCTGCAGAAGTCAGTTGAAAGAACTTCCAAAATCTGGCAAATTTTCTCTCAAATTATTTCACATATTTTAATGAAGTTATATGTAACATGTCAGGAGATCAAAGTACTGTACATTTCCTAAAAAAAACACATTTTTAAATTTTTTTTTAAGATAAAATGTATTAATACATTTTCAAATGTAATAAATTAAATAAATAATAATAATAATAATAAATAAAAAAGACAAAATGAACTTGCTGGAAATATTTACTGATATAGTTAAAATATGTAATTAATTATTTTTTAATTTGCATGTATATGTATGATATTTAAAACTATATATGTATTTATATATATATATATAGTTTTAAATATTTAAAATTTAATATTTTAAGGTTTCTTTTTATTTTGACTGTCTGCTGATTGCTTTGATGTGTCCTTTGATGTGTCCAATGTTTGACTGCATGACTTCCAGACAAATGGGAATCATTAAAATGTAATTTGTTGAAGGATATTTAAAAATGTTGTGTTGCTCCACACTGACGGAGGCGTGTGTGTGTGTGTGTGTGTGTGTGTGTGTGTGTGTGTGTGTGTGTTTGCTCACACTCGGACTTTGACTGTGCTATAGTTTGGGCTGACCTACATTTCCAGCTGCTGTTGCTGCTCTATCAGAGCGATGTGGGTCAGAGGAGGATGTGTTGGCTCTGTTTACCATCACCACACGCACCACGCTAACCGTAACCATGCTAACTTCACACACTCAGCGTGCCGTGTGTGTGCATGTGTGTGTGTGTGTGTGTGTGTGTGTGTGTGTGCTGCAGACACGGTGACCTTATATCGCCATGTGCGTCCTTGGGAAGGCGTTTAAAATGTAGTCATCAGGACTATTTCAGTTATAGTATAGACCAGTGGTTCTCAACCTGTTCAACCCCACAACCCCCAAATTAAGGTCCCATAGAGCAGGGACCCTCCAAAATAAAGGTTCCAGAGAGCAGGGACCCTCCAAAATAAAGGTCCCATAGAGCGGGGACCCCCACTGTAGCTGAAGGTGGTTGAACACAGACATGAACATTGAAGAACAGTCATGTGGAGACAGGACCATCTATAAGGGGGAATAAAGGAGAGATTTTTGGGATCCATCCATAAAGTCAGTAAAATGATGGTCCATTGTTCTATGAATCTGTGATAACCACATTTATTTATTCATCTGAATAATATCCACTGTTATCCAGGAACGTTTATTATTATTATTATAGTCATCTTAAAGATGGAAATCCTGGTTTTAATCACTAATAAAATGGTTCAAAGTGACCAAAAACACTCAAAATAACTCCAAAAACATATAAAACAACCAAAACACACTGAATGACAATAAAAATACAGAAAATGACAGAAAAACGCACAAAAGGATCAGAAGATACATTAAATAACAACACAAATACACAACTAACTCCAAAAACACACAAAAACAACAACCAAAAAACACTGAAACCATAAAATGGATTAAAAATGATCAAAAATGGAGGAAAAGGTGGTGAAATAGGATTTTAAAAACAAGAGAAGATGGTTAAAAGTTGCAAATTAGAGGACAGAAAGGACAGAAAACACGTTAAAAAGGGTTCAAAGCATCAATATTAGTTTAAACTGGTAAATAATGGTCATGACAAATGGTGAATGTGGTTAAATTGACAAGTATTCATGAAATATGGTGAAAAGAGGTTAAAAGTGACAATAATGGTCAACATATGTGACATTACGTGTAAAAGTGGTGGAAAGGGTTTATAAGTGCTGAACATGTCTGGAAAGTGGAAAAAATTGGACGACCCCAAATGGGGTCTTGACCCCAAGGTTTAGAACCCCTGGTCTAGTTTTAATCAACACTAAAAATAGTTGTTAGAACAATGCCATGCTTTTATTTTTAGACAAATATCTGGAAATAAATATGTTTTATTTATTTCATTTGAGAGATGGCGGTTCGTTTATATTTATTATTATTATCAAAGAATTATTACAGAAAAATAAACAAAAAAGAGAAAAATATACAATAAAAAAAATAAAACACAAAGAAAACACAACGCAAATTACCAACAAAATCACACAAAACAAAATGATAAGAAACAACAATGCTGCAAAATGATCTGAAAAAATTTACAAAAAAATAGGAAAAATGACAGAAAAATACACAAAATAAGAGAAAAATATACAAAAACAAACAGAAATGACCCCAAAAAAAACACAAACTAACAACAAAAACTGCACAAAACAACCAAAGTAAAGGAAACATCGCTGCAAAATATAGAAACTTTACATTTTTCTTTTTTTTCTAACAGTTTATTCATCTCTTATTTACTATTAATATTATTATTATTTTGTGAAGAAGTAAATAAATAGAAAAATGAATTAATAAAAGCACAATTGTTATTATCATGATATTGAGTTTAATAGAAAACAACTCATAGAGAGTTTCAGAATAAAAGCTCACATGTGAACGTCTGCTCTGTGAGTAAACGACTGTTAATCATTGAGAATCTTTGTGACCTCCTGCTCCATGTGAGGCTGTTATATAATTATTCAAAGTGCAGACTGGGACAGGATCTGTGAGGATATGTAGGATTATGTATTTGGGAGCAGCTGCGGCTCCTGTAATCATTTGTTTAGACTGTATTCAGCGTTCGACGGGACCACCAGAGCGTGTTAACGCAGCAAACAGGAGGAAGTTTCTGCATGAGGTGTGTTTGACGTCCAGGTGAGACAGCACCTGCTTTGTTTTTCAAAATAAAGCTGCAAATGTATAGAGACTTCTTAGATAAATATATGTATGAACAACTCGTCAGTTAGCAGTTATCACCTCTGAGACACAATATCCACCAAGCACATGAAGGAGAACATGGAAACAATGACCAATCAGAGCATTAACACAGGAAACAACAAAGGCTTGTGTGTGTTTTTAGAGTCATTTTTGGGTGATTTTGTGTATTTGTCTCTCATTTTGTGTGATTTTGTCATTATATTGTGTGTTTTCCTCTCATTGTATGCGTTTATGAAGTCATTTTGTGTTTTTTCTCACTCATTTTTTATTTTTATGAAGTCATTTAGTGTGTTTATGAAGTCCTCTTGTTCACTTTCCCCATTTATTTATTTATTACATGGATTTTTATTTATTAGATTTGTTTTTGTTTTTTAAACTAGTTAAATACTAAACATTGATTTTATAACATTTGACATCGCAATTAATTAATTAAGGATGTTTCAAGATAAACAGCAAAGCCTTAAATCCAACTGTGGTCGATATAAATACTTTTTGCTAATGTTTAAATATTTTAACTGCTTTATTCCTCTATTTGTGCGCTCACTTTTATATATTCATGTTTTTTTTGTTCATGAAAAATAATTACGGCACTGTCTGCTTTTATTCTGAAATTTCATTAAAAGCCCTTCAAATAAAACCTTATTATTAGACGTGTTGGTCTCATTTGTTTCCTCTGAATCTCAAACTACAGACTGTGGACGATCCAAAAACACATTATTTAACCTGAACGACAAACGTCGACCTCTCCACCAGCCTGGGAATAAAATAAGGAGAACATGACTTTAATCAGCCCAACCTCACCATTCCATACCATTTAAACAATGTCAAATAATAAATCATCAATATTTATAAATAAATAAATTAATAAACTCACGATTTGTGCATTTTTTCTCTCATTTGCATGTTTTTCCATGATTCCATTCAGTCGGTTAAGTCTCGATACGATTACAAACGGATTTTTGATTATTATTGATTATCTCTTCAATTTCCCAATAATTGCTAATGATTATTTATCTTCTATCTAACATCAGTCTGCTGCTGGATTTGTATTATTATTAAAGACTATAATTATCTTTGGTAATGTAAGAATAGATTCATGATCGTCGATAACAAAATTGCGATTAATCGATTAATTATTCCGCTAATCTCTGCAGCTGCTGCGCTTTTGTCCAATCAGGTGCTTCCACCTGTACAAACATGAGCTGATAGTCCCTCCATCATCATCATCATCATCATCATCATCATCATCATCATCGGTTGGAAATTAGACACGATCACTATCACTCATAAACACAAAGTTAGCATCACAAAAGGATTTGACGACACTGATTAATCCGCCTGACCTTAAACGCACCGTCAGATGAGCCTTAATCTATTTCATGTGGATTATAAATGCTGATGTCATAATTTACACACATATGTCTCTGGTTATTGTCCCGTTCAAACTTTTACACCCGTTTTCTAAAGGAAAATCAAAAATGTGAGCATAGATGCAGTCTCTAAACACACACACACACACACACACACACACACACACACACACACACACACACACACCACACACACACACACAAACAAACAAAACTTTTATCTTCTCAGCTCAGTGGATGCTTCACGTCTCATCTCCAGTCCTGAAACCGACTTTTAGCTGCGGACAGGCTGCGACGCGTCTGCATTTATCCTCAGGTTATTATTTTTTGCTGTGCCAAAAAAAGGAGCAGAGGGCACCGGGGTCGCCACACACACACACACACACAACACACCACACACACACACACACACACACACACACACACCACACACACACACACACACACACACACACACACCCTCCCTGGCGCCCTTGAGCTGCAGGAACGTTTATTCCATCATGGAAAGTGTTTGGAGCGCATGTTGTGCGTAATTACGCACAAGGCTAAAAACAGACAGGCCTTAATTTATTTAAAAATTGAAAGAAAACAAAGATTCATGACAAACACAGAGGTGTTTGGGAGCTTCTTCTTTTTTTTCTTTTGCCACGCTGTGAGTCCATGGATTCAACACGCACCATCGGGTGTCACTGCTTAATGATAATTAAAAAGGAAAAGCGCTCCGTCCTCCAACACTTTTCCAACGCTGCTCTTTGGCAATAAGTGACCCGTTGTTAATCCAACACAATGCAACAAATGTAGCGGCATCCTCTTACGGCGGCTCGGGGTGTCGGTGCGCAAACAGCGTAATTAAACCGGAGGGACAAAGGGCGGATTTCACGGCGCGCAGCGCCGTGAAAGCTGCACATTTAGAACAAAACAAAAAAAAGATGGGAATTATAGGCTTTGTGCTGCTGCAGGTGGTGAGGGAACGATTAGCCTTAAAAACACTTAGAAAGCGAGAGCGCGCACGGGGTGTACGCGCAAAGTTTGGCACTTTTCCCTTTGGGCATGTTGAGAGTTTTAATGATTACAAACAAACTAGACACTGGATACACACGTGTGGTGCATTTTGGGGAATGTTTTATAGGGCTGGGTGATAAGGACCAAAATTCATATCTCGATATTTTTTCTCAAAATTGCGATACACGATATAAATCTCGATTTTTGTTGGATTTGACTCAATAAAGTCTGAACAGAAAAATAATTCTAGATTAAATTTGCTGGTGCAAAATACCACACAGGCACATTTATTAACAACAATCTGCACAATATGAGTCACTTTTGGCTTTTTCTCCTGTAAGGGACAGCACGTGTGAGTGAGTTCTGTAGTGTGAGTTGTTAGCGTTTCATGCTATTTTAATACAAAATAAGTTATATAAAAAACATTGATATAGGCAATATTGTCATTTTCTGTATCGCCAAATTAGAAATGACTTTTTATTGTCCAGGCCTACTTTTCAAAAGTTTAAATGAAAAGTTTTCATGTCTCAAATACAAATGTGCATTTGCTTTATTAGTTTGGGGAGAAAAAAAGGAAACATCTCCACACCTTAAAGACATCCTAAAACTAATTCAAACTTTTACGCACAGCATTTTTTGTCCTTACGCCCAAACACACACAGACAGGGATCCTACCTTCCCTCCGCATGCCCACTTTCAGGCACTTCTTAAGCCGGCAGTACTG